>NC_141693.1:342559947-342725255 GCF_964263255.1 Lissotriton vulgaris
TGGCAATTAGTTTGGTCCCAAATTCAAAAAAATTTCAATCTCACTCTCCCCTTTTCAATTATTCATATTTTTCTAGGTTCCCTTTCTCCTGATCTTTCTGGGCCCCACCATAAACACAAATTACTTGATCTCCTGATAGCCATTGCCTTTCACCATATCACATCGCATTGGAAGCAGGCTAAGGATGTTTCCTTCTCTGCTTGGTGGAACGCAGTTTGTTTTAATCATCGTCTAGACACCAATTTTGTTTCCCCTATTTCCCTAGCAATCAAACGTGACCTTCTATGGCTTCCCCTTACCGAATATTTATCCAGAATTGTCAGGCCTTCTCCCACTTCTCCAATACGTACTGCCGAAGTTCAGAAACCACCGTGATTGCATTTTATCTTAATTATATGTAATGATTATTGACTGCATCCTATGTTTCTTTTATATCACTTATACGTTTTATTACTCCAACTGTTTCCCTCTATCCCCAATATTCCTAAGCATTTATTGCATATCATATTTTTTCTGTATACGATATTTCTTTTGATCAGTTCCATCCTTTTGTAAGAGAGATTTCTTGTTTTTTATAACTTATGACTGTTTCTTCATGTACTGTCTTTACTTCTTTATGCTTTAATAAACTTAAAACTTAAAAAAAAAAATGATTGACAAATGGTCGACACTTGATGCTCGATTTTTTTGCAAAATCAAAGCTCTGTAGGTTTCTCTATCACGCGACCTCTCCGTTTTCCAGTTGACTAGAGGCATACCGCCGCTCTGCGGATGTGTACCCACAACTGGAGAAAGCTTCTTGGCTCAAAATGAGGCAATTGGTATTTAACATACCAAATTTCACACATTATGCCTTTTTCATAGTCATTTTACTCCAATAAATTTCAACAGGTTTACCCTACCAGAAACTATCAGAGTAAACATATAATTCCAACCCCTGTGCAAATTCTTGTTTTCACATACATTGGAATTTATCCCTTTACTTTTAACGAGGGCCATTAAGGAGACACAGATGAGAGATGGATGAGGAACCCAGACGGGGCGGCTTGTAGGCATAGGGCACCTGAGAAGAGGATTTGAGATGGGCAAAGATACAGGGGCAAAGGGTAACAGGCCTGCCACAGAGTGGAAAGAAACGGGAGCGGCAGGAAACTCCAAAGTACAGTGGGTGGGAAAGATGATGAAATGGAACGGGGAGTTGGTGGGAGAGGATATGGCACTGGAGAACTAAAAGGTGGATGGAGGTTCACAGCTTTAGGCTTACTTATGAGACTTGTTGGCTGACAGGCATTTAGTGCATGGAAAAGTGCAAGCATCTTTCCATTATTATGCATCAGAGGTGTCTAAGATAAATTCAGAGAAGCTGGATCTTTGTGAGAGATTGACAATACTTAGTATCTAGGCAAATTGTTTTCACTCAGATTAATAATTAAATACATTTTCATTTGCTATACAAGATATCTGCAATGGGTTGGACCTTCTGGACCTGTGGCATGTCCCTGTTCGATGACTCCTGAAATGTATACCAGTGGCATAGCAAGGGTGCCATGAGCCTGGGTGCAAGCAAGGCAAATATGCCCTCTCACTGCTAGACAGCCAGTAAACTGCAAAAATAAACAGTGTTGAGTGGACTCGTAGGGTGCCCGGAACCTGCTGCACCACTGGTAGCTACGCTGCCATATGATACCAGAACACTGTGTAAAACCCAAAAAGGTGATGGGATGCATGCCTGCAAATTGTCTAATTGCTGCCAATCACTTGTGGTAACAAGCCAACCAATGGAACAGTCCACCCCAAACTACTAGGCCCACGAGGAACAGGGTCTAGGCTGAGTTGCATATGGCTAGATCCACATTGGGGTGGCATGGTGAGCAAAAGAGCAATGGGTTGGAAGGCTACCCCAAGTGATTGCCTGTAGTTAGACGAGCTGCAAGCTTTCCTCCCATCACCTTTTGTGTGTTTGATGTACTGCCCTTTTTTGGCAGGGTATTCCCAGACGTGGTTCTCATGCTCACTGTACCAGTGCAACCAAGTTATACCTAGGTGATGAGCCCTTATCAGGGTGAAATCGGCCCTTGGTTGCTTGTGTTCTGGTTTGGTGAGGACCTGATCTGGCAGTTCGGGATGGACTCCTCCCATGAGGAGCAGTGTCAAGACTGATTTGCATATTTCTGGTTTAAAACTGAGATGGCATGATGAGCTAATGAACGATGGGTTGGGATGCTGCTCCAAGTGATTACCAGTGGTTAAACAAACTGCTATCATTCCTCCCAACACCTATTGCATGGTTGATGTACTGCCCACAGTTTCAAGGGTATGCCCAGAAGTGGGTGACTTGCTCACTGTGGCACGGGAACCAAGCTATACCTGACTGATGAGCCCTTATCAGGGTAAAACCAATCCTAGATTGCTTGTACTCTGGTTCGGCAAGGACCTGGCCTGACTGTTCAGGCTGGACTGTTCCCATGTGGAGCAAGGTCAAGGCTGATTTACAAATGGCTGGGCACAAACTGAGGTGGGATGGTGAGCAAAAGAACAAAGGGTGGGATGGTACTCTGTGTTACTACCAGTGGTTAGACAAATTGCAAACATTCCTATCATCACCTTTTGTGTGTTTTGTGTTCTGCACTGAGCAGCAAGAGTATTCCCAGACATGGGTTCCGTGCTCACTGTACACTACAACCAAGCTAAACCTGGGTGATGAGCCCTTATCACGGTGAAACCGACCCTTGATTTTTTGTTTTCCGGTTTGGTGAGGATCTGGCTTGGCAGTTCCGGCTGGACTGTTCCCATAAAGAGCAGGGTAAAGGCAGATTTGCATATAGCTTGGTTCAACCTAAGATGGCATAATGAGCAAAAGAACAATGTGTTGGGATGCTAGTCTGAGTGATTGCCATTGGTTAGACAAATTGCACGCATTCCTCCCATCACTTTTTGTTTGTTTGATGTACCGTCCTAAGATGCTAGGGTATGCCCAGAAGTGGGCCCCGCGCTCACTGTTGCACTGGTACCAAGCTGTACCTGGCTGATGAGCCCTTATCAGGGCAAAACAGGTCATAGGTTGCTTGTGTTCTGGGTTGGTGAGGACCCAGCATGGCAGTTTGAGTTGGACTGTTTCCATTAGGAGCTGGGTGAAGCCTGATTTGCATTTGGCTGGCACTAAACTAAGGTGGCATGGTGAGCAAAAGAACAATGGGTGGAGATGCTTCCATGAGGGATTGACAGTAGTTAGACAAATTGCAAGCAATACTCCTATCACCTTTTTGTGTATTTGATGTACTGCCCTAAGTGGGAAAGATATGCCCAGATGTGGGTGCCACGCTCACTCTGCCACTTGAACCAAGCTATACCTAGCTGATGAGCCCTTATCAGTGCACAACTGGTCCTAGGTTGCTTGTGTTCTGATTTGGTGTGGACTGTTCACATGAGGAGCAGGGTCAAGGCTGATTTGCATATGGCTGGGTCCAAACGGAGGTGGTGAAGTGAGCAAAAGAACGATGACAGACACATTTCAAGCTTTCCTCCCATCATGTTTTGTGTGCTTAAGGTAACAAAACACTGTAATCAAAATATTGTCTAACAGAAATATTGTCTCTTAAATATTGTTCACAAAAAGATATCTTTATTTGCAGTAATATAGAAAATAAAACCAATAGGATATGTTTCTAAAAGATATGTAGAACATGTTTTTCTGTCACACGGTATTTTCCTTGAGATATTCTGACAATACCTATTCAAAAGGCCGAATCCTAATACTTCTAGAGTTTGAAATCATCACATTTGCAAGTTCTTGGTGCTGATGTGTCCGTTTTATGACTTTTAACAAAGTTTGAAAATTATTTTAAAACTTGTTTCCCATGATTGAGCAATGTCTGCAGGGGACATTTCACCCCGAGCTTCTTTCGCAGATTTAGAAATGTCACTTTCATTTTATTGTCGGCCTCTCCTCCCCCGCTGTAGTTAACAGTGATTTGCAGTGATTTATTGAAAGGAACTGAAAAGAACAATGCAGTCTACCATAAGGATTTTTTTTTAAGGTAGTTAACAAAAGAATTCGAACAAGCCCAGGCTCAAGCCGGCGTGTGAGCAGGTGCCAAAGCATTACATCATGTTTTCTTTTTATTGTTAAACACATCGGACAGATAGATTGTTACATTAGACAAGAAGTGTGGGATAGTGCAAAAGGTAGCAAGTCTCTCGTTAACTGTCATGTTTACAGATTCCAAAACTGGGTGTATTTTGAGAAGATTGCTTTAGGTCTCTGTTTATCCTCGGTTACTTAGCGTTCTTTAATTCTGAGAAACTACCTCGCAATTACTTCAAGCACATCTTAAACTACAGGTTCTGGGAGCACGTGTAACCAGAAGAGGAAAATAAAATTAAGAAGCAGTCTGTTAGAATACATTTTTTCGCAGCAGTGTCTAACATTTAAGATACCTGCATTTAAAAGCTTGTATTTCTAATTTAGTAGTGTCTTGTGCAAATACAGTTCCAATGGGCTTGGGACTTCAAATGCATGCCCTGGAAATGGTTATCAATAATTGTTGGTCTGTTTTTCAAAAATTCAGTCATCTGCACACACTGAGCAGATTTACGGGCATCTTGCCCTACTTTTGCGTCATTTTAGCATCGGAAAAGTGGCGCAAGGGGCTTGTAAATCTGCGATACAAAAGGGGATGATTGACGGAGCGTTTGAGCAAATCCAACACTCATCCCCAGTCAATAGATCTGGGTTTAATCCATCACCATTCTTTAGCTCACTAAGCCACCCCAGTTCAGACATGGCCATATGCAAATCAGTCTGACCCTGTGCCTCATGGGAACAGTCCAGCCCGAACTGCCAAGCCATGTCTTCCCTGGACCGGAAACAAGCATCCTGGGACTGGTTTCGGATCGGTGCTGATGAGGATTATGAATCCGAAACCGGTCCATGGATGTTTGTTTCCGGTCCAGGGAAGACATGGCTTGGCAGTTCGGGCTGGACTGTTCCCATGAGGCACATGGTCAGACTGATTTGCATATGGCCATGTCTGAACTGGGGTGGCGGAGTGAGCTAAAGAATGGTGATGGATTAAACCCAGATCAGTTGACTGGGGGTGAGTGTTTGATTTGCTCAAACGCTCTGTCCATCATCTCCTTTTGTATCGCTTGTAAATCTGCCCCATGGTTTACATCTGCACCTGAGTGTAGATTTCCAACTTGTTGGATTTCACAGGGGCTCGATTCACAACGTTTGTGGTGTAAACAGGTACGGCTTACTCTTGTAGCACTAGTGGCATATTCCTACCTTCTAAGGTTTCACGTGTACTCCTGGAAAACTTTCATGAATTGCACTAGTGACTATTCTCAGGCATTTCTGGATGTGCCGTTGTACGTAATGAACAATCAAGTAGAAATGATGTTTGTGCAATGACACTTTTATTTGTTTTCGTTTTGTTTAATTAAAATGTAAAGTATTAAATCATGTGCAATATTATGTCACTGTGGTGGTAACATGAGTAAATGGATATATGAGTGCATCGTCAGCTTTTGGGAATATATTTCTCCAGTATATCAGATCACCTGTGCGTGCATGTGAAACGCGCAAAAGCAAATGGCGTCTAGATGATAATTTTCCATGATCTATTTGCATTTCATTGTGTTTGTGTAAAAATCTTCATTGTGTGACTGTAAACATACCGCTAGGTTCATGAATGAAGTAGACCATATGTATGTCTATACTAGTGCTACAAAACATTGTTGTCTGCATAACCCAGGTGTGTCCATTCTGCTGTGTCCTGATACAATCAGTGTCACTAAAAGGGGAGAGGATGTAGCCTTACGGCTAGACTGATCGACGTCGAAGCTGGGGAACCGAGTTTGAGTCATCCTGTGATTCTGGGCAAATCACTTAATCTCCCCGTGCCTAACAAAAATGAATGTGTCTTCATGGAGCGAAGCTGGTGCTATGTAGAGCGCTATGATACCCGATATTTTCTGGTCTAGTTTGCGCTATATAAAAACTCTTAAAAAATGTAAAAAAATAAAAAAAGATTCTCAAGTAACTGTGGTAGATCATTAATCCTATTGACCCCACACCTGTACGACCAGTAACAACCCCCCTGTAGCACTTGACTCTCAGGGTAGCAAAGCTCAATAGATCAATCAATGCAAGTCAATAACTCAGTGCCTCGCAAGTGCTTGGTCTTTACTCAAATCACATATAATATAATACTGTACATAGCAACTCCTAAAGCAGCAAATTATATTGGGTTTTGCAAATAGTAAGGAGGCAGCTTGGGCTGTTCTCATGGAACAACCTCTTATGACACTCTTTGTGTAACCTTTCATGGTTGTCTGTGATCCTTCTTTGCAGAATGGAAAGAAATATGGTGTTTGAGGGAGGCTGAGCTGATGCGGGTTAGCACTTGAGATTACTCCCTCCCTGTTAAGTGTGAACGTTGACCCCACCTTCAGCGTTCCCCTCGGTTAAACGGTATCGCTTTTCTCTGTTCAGCCATTGGTTGTGCGGGCAATGCCTGGAATTCTTTGGATTTCGGTTTGGCAGTGCCATTCCATGTGGTGCACACAACACAGCTCATAGAGCGTGGGAGGGATACGCAGTTCTACACGCTGGAGAGGGCGCACCGGGTTCCAGCCCGCCCACTGATCCTGGGCCGACCACCTCTGCCAGTGGTGGCACGCCTCTTGCATTACAGGGACCGTGATGTGATCCTCCAGAATGCCCGGACATCTGGCCCCTATCGTGTGGATAATGCCTCAGTCACCATCTTCCCTGATTACTCTTACGAGGTCCAGCGCAGCCGTTTTTCGTTCCTGACGGTGAAGAGGGCCCTTCGGGAGGAGGGGATACAGTATTCTCTCCTGTTCCCGGCACGCCTGAAAGTGATGGTGGACGGGAAGATGTCCTTTTTTGATACGCCGGACGACGCGTGGCACTGGATAGAGGAGTATCGTGCTGGGACAGATGGCGCAGGAGGATCGGAGATGGCGGGGGAGGCCCGCCTAAAACCCCGCAGGAGTCGTCGCCCTCGGAAACGCATGTTGAACAAGCAGACGTCATCAACGTCGCAAACGGAATTGGAGAGACAGGCAGCCTTGCAGGCGGTCTCGGCCATATCAGGGGCGGTGACCACGGAACCGATGGCAGAGGCCGGTTCGCACCCCGGATCGGAGGAACTGGTATCGGAGGGCTCTGTGGAGGGCTCTGGTGGCTTGCCACAGGTCCACCAGGGACTGCTGATGGACTCCTGGACGAGTGATTGAGTGGGACTCCGGTCTACGTGCAGTAACGGGTGTACATCAAGTTTGCACATTTGGTGGGGGTGTCGGGAGTAAGCATGGGCGAATTTTGCGAATCTCGCGTTCGCGAATTTTGCGGATTTGCGAACTCGCAATCCGCAAAATCCGCGAATTCTCACGAATTTGCGGATTTTTTTTTGTGTGTTCACGCGGGTTTCTGCCAGGTCGCGAGGGTTTTTGTACAATTTCGCAAACGCGAACTTACCTGTTGGGTCGCAAGTTTCGCGAACTTGTTGTTTCTACGTGTCCAGCCTGTTTGGGACACTCTTCTTCATCACTGCCACCCTCTGTCACCACTGCCACTCTCTGGTTCACCCATGCCACCCTCTGGCTCACCCATGCCACCCTCTGTTTCATCACAGCACCCTCTGGTTGTCCAGTGTACATTATTGTGGCAAAGCAAAGCACACCTTCCCTGCCTCAAGTGACCTGAATTAATTTGGGGCTGATTAATGTGTCACAGAATATTTTTTTAGCTGGCACATGCTTCCTTAGTGCTTCCTGATTAGTGATCTTTTGCACTTGCTAAGTGCTTTCATTGTTGCAAAATTAGTTACAACACCTGCCCTGCCCCAACTGACAATATTGAATTAGGGGCTGATTAATGTGTCACTGGATTTGAACTTCCAGCCTGGCTCCTGCTTGTCTCCCTTAGCTGTAATTCAGGACCTTTGTGGCATATGTGTAACTATTCTGAGGGTCAGAGCAGGGTCACATAATAGTTGCAAGTAGGCAACTGAACTCTGGAGGGGCCCCTCAGGAAGCACTACAGGAAATGGCTACTAATGATGAGCTTGAACTTTTGAACCTGGTAAGTAGTTTCAGTTTTGCTAAGATCGTATTTCTGCAATTTAGCGCTTATTCGCGGGGCGCGAAGTTGAACTGGGAAGCCGCGAACTCACGCGAACAGTGCGAGCAAGCCATAAAATCCGCTGCTCGCGGATTTGCGGATTTTGCGGGAAATTCGCGAATCTCGCGGATTGCGAATTTACCGAAAATCTGCAAAATCCGCGAGCGGAACGGATTTTCCGCCCATACTTAGTCGGGAGGTCTATGCTGTTTATTCTGCCTTTTTGGGGGGGGGGGTCTTCTTTTTGGGGATGCGGGCTAGGAGGCAGGGGACGGGGATTATGCAGCGGGGCACTGTGGGGGCGGGAGACTGCGGGGGGGGGGATTTTCATTCGAGGGGCTGAGCGGATATATATGATACAGTAGGAGCGGAGTCCCGCTTGTTTTGGTGTAGTCACCCCCTCTACCTCGCACTGGTTGTGAGACTCTGGCAGCTACCAGAGTATTCCCGTTAATTGAAATGGGGGTTTGGATGGGTAACTATGGTTTAGCACCTGTTCTGGGGAAGGGTGGGATGGGGGTTTGTTGGGGGTGTTTTGGTTTATTGGGGTTTGTCAGTGTGACCAAGGGGCGGAATGGGGTAGGATCCTGTTGTATGCTTCCTTATGGCGACGAGACTTGAGCTAAAATGTGTTACCTGGAATGTGCGGGGGCTGAATTCCATGAGAAAACGATATAAGGTGCATGCGTACTTGGTCCATAGGGGAGTTCAGGTAGCCTTTTTGCAAGAGACACATATTGATCAGGCTGAGGGACAAGCGCTGCAGCGCCGCTGGAGAGGACAGTTGTTTTATACCACTCACTCTGCTTTTGCCAGGGGGGGGCCTTAATTTGGGTGCGATCAGGCGTTCCCTTCCAGCCTTTAAATAAGGTGGTGGACTCAGAGGGAAGGTTGGTCGCTGTGTTGGGTTGCTTGGACTGCAGAGATGTTGCGTTCTGCAGTGTCTACGCCCCGAACACGGATCAGACCAATTTCTTCTTGCGGCTCTCTGGGAGATTGGCACCATTTCTGACAGGTACGGTGTTTCTGGGAGGCGATTTTAATTCTTTTATGGATGTAGGGTTGGATCGGTCTCACCCTCCGCTGGCCCAATCGGCTGTACATAGAGTAGCTAAGGTGAGGCGCGAGTGGCAGGATGCCTGGGGATTGGTCGACACCTGGCGGATGCATCATACCACAGGTAGGGATTATTCGTTTTACTCGGCACCACATGATCTCCACGTACGGCTTGATAGTATTCTGTGTTCCCCGGGGGTCCAGGAGCTCACTCACCACAGCGAGTACCTGGCAAGGACGATCTCAGACCACAATCCCTGTTTGATAGCGGTGCGCTGGTCGCAACAGTGGCAGGTGATCCCTACATGGCGTTTGAACCCAGTGACACTGGAGGACCCAGTTTTTAATGCGGGGGTCAAAGAGGGCATTGAGCGTTATTTTTTTTAGAAAATTCGGAGTCGGCCTCGATCAGAGCCCAGGAGTGGGACGCCTTCAAAGCGGTGATCAGAGGGGTGTGCATCTCATCCACTGTGGGTACGCGTAAGACGCTGCTGCAGGAGGTAGAACACGAGAAGGATCGCTTGAGGCAGGCAGAGAAGGATAGTCACACAGCGGAAGACGGACAAGAGGTGGTAACGTCAGCGCGCGAGAAAGTGGCCGCTCAGTTCGAGCTGCTTCGCTGCTTTGACTATAAGGAATACATGACGCGGGCCCATGCTGAACGGGACAGAGTAGGGACACTACTGGCATGGTTGGCTAATCCGACGGCCAGGGGCTCGCCAATAGTGTCGCTGGCCACAGAGAGTGGCGGGCTAGTCAACTCTCAGAAGGAGGTCAATGATCAGTTTCTGGCCTATTACCGGCGGATTTACCAGAGTAGGATGCGAGACCCGCCAGATAGCCTTGGCGATTTCTTAGAGGCAGCACAGCTACCACGGCTGGACCCTGAGCAGGGTGACAAGCTTGGCGAGGTTATTTCGCTGGGTGAGATTCGGTCGGCGATTAAACATATGGCCAGGAGGAAAACGCCGGGTGCCGATGGCCTCCCGGTGGAGTTCTACGCATTGTATATGGACATGTTGGTGCTGCAATTGCACTCAGTGTATAGGGAGGCGTGGGAGTTGGATAGATTACCACCTTCTTCCAGAGAGGCGATTATAGTGCCGTTGTTGAAACGTGGTGGTGACCCCACGGCGAGATCAGCCTATAGGCCGCTGTCCATGCTCACAGTGGATTATAAGGTTCTGAGCAAGGTCTTAGCTACGCGACTTTTGGACCACATGGGCACTTTGGTGCACCCGGACCAGGCGGGCTTCATTCCCACTAGGAATACTGCGACATGCATAAGGCGATTGATTCGGATTCAGGGAGACGGCAATGAGAGGATGCCGGGAGCGGTAGTGTTGTTAGGAGATATTGAGAAGGCCTTCGACAGCGTGGAGTGGCCCTACCTGTTCCGGGTGCTAAAGGAGTTTGGCCTTGGGGACCGTTATATACGGTGGACTAAACTGTTATATAGCTCCGCCACAGGGCGGGTTCATACAGGGCGCGCCATCTCAGAGGCATATCCGGTGCGGAGGGGCACCCGCCAGGGTTGCTCCTTGTCCCCGTTGCTGTTCGCCCTGGCGATTGAACCGCTTGCGGCTCATGCTCGACAGCGTAGGGTCTACGAGGGCATCATGTTTCATGGAGAGGTCCATTTTATCTCCCTGTACGCTGATGATCTTTTGTTATATTTTGCAGATGCAGAGGTATCCCTGCAAGGTGCCAGAGCTCTTCTCCGGGAGTTCGGCCATGTGTCAGGCTGCGGGTTAATTGGGGGAAAACTTGCCTGTTCCCCTTGGCCCCGGAGTGTCAGAGTCCTTTAGCGGAGGAGGAGTTGCGCTGGGAGCCGCGATGTCTCCCTTATCTGGGAGTCTGCATTTATCATTCTCCGTCTGACTTGTTAGACGGGAATGTAGGCGGGGCGCTGAAGGGGCTCAGAGGCAGCATGGAATTCTGGCGGATCCTTCCCCTATCGGTTGCCGGGAGGGTGGCGCTGCTGAAGATGGTGGCACTCCCATGATTGCTCTACTTCTTCCGTACCTTGCCAATCTGGATTCCGGCGTCCTTTTTTCGGACGCTCCGGGCACTGACCATAGGGTTCATTTGGGGCTCAGGTAGAAGGCGGGTCGCTCTGAACACTTTGTTGAGGCAGAGGGAGGAGGGGGGGGCTAGCAGTCCCAGATTTTTGAGTGGTACTATCTAGCAGCACAACTACAATGGCTCACACAAGCCGTAGCGCAGGAGTTCAGAGGTCCTGACGGTCCGCAGGGTAGGGTAATTCCTCGACATGTGTTGTCGTTCATAGTGCTCCAGCAGAGACTTGGGCTTGATCAACTCACTCTCGAGGAGCGCACCCTCCGCTCTTGTTGGCTCCGAAGCCAGAAACGAGCGGGCTTCTCCCGCCCTTATGCCCCAGAGATCCCTCTGGGTATCTGTACTGCTCTCCCACATGGAGGAGATTGGTCTGCATTGGCGGGTTGGGAGGAGCTGGGAATCCTCATGTTGGGGGACTTATACAAGGATGGGACTTTGTTGTCTTTCCAGGAGCTGCAGAGTACCTTCGGGCTACCGAGGGGTGATTATTTGCAACATGCTGCCCTTGTGGCAGGCATCAGGAAATAGTGGAAGATGGGGCTGTTGGAACCCCTGACTTCACTGGGCTGCCAGTATGTCACTATGGCGGCGGGTACGTTTAAAGCTATCACGTATCTGTATTTGCGGCTTTTCACGGAGGGACTTCTGCCCTTGGAGGCATTGAAGGGCAAGTGGGAAATGGACGTTGGCAGGCCCATACCCGAGACGACATGGTCTCAGTTACTGCGAAGGGCTTGGAGGGGTACGTGCAACGCCAGGATCCAATTGGTTCAATTCTTCACTTTGCACAGGGCCTACTTGACACCGGTGAAAATCCTGCAGGACTTTGGAGGTACTCACTCGCCCTGCCCCAGATGTAATGTGGATGGTGCTGACTTTAATCACATGTTCTGGTCTCGCACTGGCCTTGGCTCTTACTGGGAGGACGTGGTGTCGTGTTTGAAACAGGTGACGGGTCGTACGTTGGTAGCTGAGATGGGGGCCTGCCTGTTGCTTTGGCTTCCGCATACCCCTAACGCTAAAATTACCAGCAAATTCTGCGACCTGGGGCTGATCATGGCGAAACGAGAGCTTACTATGCATTGGAAATCTAGAACGGGGCCCAGTTATCTTAGGTGGAGGGCGAGTTTTTTGAGCTGGGCCGGTAGCGAGGGGACGCTTCACTTACAGCTGGCTTGGCGCACTGCGGATGACAGGGCATTGGAGGCAGCGAGGGCGTGGGGGGCATTGGTTGTAGAACTTCAGGCACCAACAGAGGAAGGTGAGGGAGGTGAAGATAGTGCGGAAGAGGGACCGGGTGAGGATACTGGGGAAGGGGGTACACTGATGGGAGAGGTAGGTGGGGAAGGCTGAGGTACATCAGGCGGGGAATTCACACGCACAGCCTAGGATGTGGAGCACTGCGGAATTGGAATAGGGGCATGAAGCGTACACTTCAATAATAGGGAGTCACATCCCTCCCTTTAGGTGGGTTTATTCATTTTGTATGGTTTGAATGGTTCCAGGGGAGGGGATGCTGTACTTCGGGAGGGGACGTATTAGCCAGGGCACACTGACGGGGGTAGGGGTAGAGGGGGCGGAGGGTTGGGGATCTAGGGTAAGATGCTGGACGTTGATTGCTCCTGTTTTATGTGTTACCCATTTGACCACCTGCGTACTAGTCCTGGGAATGACATCTAAGCGGAGATTGTGTTTGTTGCAGAAAACAAAAGAAAAACTTTCACAAAAAAAAAAAGAGTGAGAGGGATAGTGACCTCACCCCAGCGGAGCCTTCTAATGAGCAAGTTCTTCTACATGGCAGAGTGAAGTTGTAGGTGAGTTGAGGCAGTGCTAGCATGTGTCAGGGAAGCTGTGAGGGAGTTGTGGTACTCTTAACTGACATATCTTGCTGCTGACGAAGCGGACATTTCTATGATACCAAATACATATGTTTTCAGGCCTATGATCTTCTTTGAGCTACTAAAGAAAGACACCAGCAGAAATCCTCAAAATGGTCACACGCTCCATTTTGTGTGTCAGTCAGCTGCAATGTGCAAGCAACGCAAGGCTTCCGAGAATAAACATGCCAGCTTCCAGCTAGCTATTGCAAAACCTCACATTTTCAGTAAATCATGTCGACATGACCTGCAGGCCTGACCGGTCAAGTACGTGCCAAGGCCACGTATACCTGAGGCACAGATTTCACCTTTAGGAGAAAACCCAAATCTGCTCTTGTAGATGACACGTCGGCAGCAACACCATGGTATAGACTTATTTCGAGCCTTAAAAGGGTATCACACCACATTTGCACTTCACTGATTGGTCCAGCAGGGCATAGTCTGATCCAGATTACGTATGCTATGATGCCCATCCTGTGGGGGCTCATACCTATAAAATGTCTCTGCACTGTCATACCAATTGGGCACTCAGTGAGCTTTGCTGAGGTCTCCGTGTGCACGTATATATGATTGCATTCTGATTGGGTTCCCAATAAACCTTGCAAACAAATGTGCTGAGAGCGAATTGTTTATTTCAGTGATTGTTATTGACCTTTTATTTTCACAATTAAATACTGAGCTTCTGGTGGAGAGAGAATACGGACCCATTACAACTGACCGGCTACATCGACGGAGCGGACACTGGTGATCGGACCCTTTGGCACCCTTCTGAGGGCGGGGATTTGAGGTGATAACGTTCTGTTTGTTTATCTCTCCCCGGTCTCGTTGGTTGCTGGAGGGGGTCGGATCCGGTGGATGGTCTGTTTGTGGCCTCTCTGTTGTCTTTGGTGTTGTCCTGCTCTTTTTGCTCTCGGCACGCTTGTGTGGTGCTGCTGCCTCTTCTGACTCTTCTTATTCTTGACTCTCTATGTCTGACCAAGTGTGCCTGTGTCCTGGGGATATTTACACGGCTTGTTCAGACTCCATGTCTTTTGTGGTTCCTTTTCTGATCCCTTTCTTCATTCTGATGTTATTGGTTCTGATGGTTTATTTTTGTTTTTGTCACCACACGGCCCAGGAGGTGACTCCTGTATAGCTCTCTCTCTCTTTCTCTCGCTCTCTGTGCTGTTGACCTTTCTTCGTTCCTAGGCCATGGGCGTGTGTTCCCCTCTGTCATTGCTACCTGAAGTCCGCTGCCTTTTCTCACATACATTTTTTTGTTCTATAGGGTCTGGCCTTGGTCCCCTGCGTTCCCTGCCTGGCTGGTGACGGCGAGCTTCTGCAGGATTCCTGGCCGGCAGTAACTCTTTGGTAATTTCGGTATCAGTAGGCCCTTGGCCAGCCATTGAGGGCGAAGGTCTGCACCCCTCCCCCCGCCGCAGAGAGTCACCGGCCGCTGGGATGCGGGATACCCTCGCCAGACCATTCCCATTGGGTGCAGCGGACGTGGGTATGCTCTACCAGACTGGACGAAGCCCGGTGAGTACACTTGGGGGGGATTTTCATCCTCCAGTATTGGGTTGTAGCAGTTGGCCCCTCATTGTTGAGCTGTGGCAGTTTTTGCTCCCCTGTGGGTGGTAGCAGGTAGCACGCCATTTTAGGGCGTGGCAGTTTCGCTCCCCAGATTGGCACATAGTGTTTGTGCCTGTTAGGTATCACGATACAAATGGCCAGGTTGGCTACTAGATTTTGTTTCTACTGTGTATTTGTTGATCGTGATTTTATTTGTTCTCATGAGCTCTGACTTGGGTCCAGCACCATCCCCCACGCGCCGCTGGTCTAATATTTTGGCATTTATGAGGAACACCCCCGACGCTCCTGCCTCTTTGGCAGGCGCGCGTCCCCCTGCCTGGGTTCCGCCTCCACCCTCCCCCTGGAGACGTCCACCTAGGGGCCAGAGTGGTTCTAGATTCGTGCCTAGGGGTTCTCCTCGGCACGAAGAGGGGGGTGTGATGCTTGGTACACCAGTGTTTCTTTTCTCCATCATTATAGGTTTCATTGCATTTTTTATTGTGTACTTGTGATGTGCTTGGCCTATGTAGTGGTCAAATATTGCTAGGCATGTGGAGTATTTTTGCTTAGTGCTAGGTTCTAGGTTACCTTTGCCAGCTTATTCATTTAATCTGGGTATTAGAACGTTACTCGACGGAGATCTGATAAAAACTTTCACCTCACACACCCAGTTACCAACGTTGCCAAATAAGTACTCCCGCCCATAATACCCTCTGGCCTCTGAAAGGGACTGGCTGGAAAGACCGATTAAAGTGCACCTCTCTAAAAAATCAAAACCTAATAGAATTTCTGTTATTCCCCTCACTCCTTTGGGGTTAGGTACAGCAGACCCACACACATTCTCTGCACAGAAGGTTCTTTCTACAGCGCTGCCGTGTAGGATCCCCAGTATTTGTCCTAGATGTTTTATGTGATTGTCTGAACTGCACGAAACAATTCACCACTATTGCTCTATTGTTGAATGTCAGCACCCTGTGGCACAGCCACAGACAGGGTCTGTTTCCTATCTTACTTGTTTCACAGGCCGTCAAGGCTCAAACACACAACCCGGATCTGGCTTCTTTCTTCCTTGGGAAACAGCTTTGGTGAATTGGCACTACATGACCTGTTGGGGTGATTGATGTATGGCTTTCTTGTTGCCCTCTTGCAAATACTGTGCGGCTGAAATATATATGTGAAGTATTTCTGTCAACCTATTGTGTCACATGTTACCGTGTTGAAATCTACCCTGCAACCCAGTTGTTTGGTATACTTGAACAGTTATTTGTAAGGCGTTTAGGACTAGCTGCTACACACGACTCAACCATGGGAAACATCAATAGTAAAAAGAATTTAGATATGGCTCAGCCAGCCCCACCCAAGAACTCAACCGCATATAATGTGGCTATAAAAAGAGGCTTAAGCTCAATTATGTACACACACAAGTGGCATGATCTTACATCTAAAAACCCGGATCTCCAGTTCCCATGTAATGGCACATATGACATGGCAAAATTGTCATACTTGCGCCAGATGTTAAATTTAAAGGGAAAGAAGATTAGAAGTTTGGAATGGGAGGCGTTCCATAATTGGGACTTTGTGTTAAGCGAGATGCGTTCAACAAGCGCAGTCAAATCAAAGGTCCACAGTGAACTTATGGAAATTAAAAAGAAAGTAAAGTATTACAGGCAAAACTGGAGGGCAGATGGAGAAAAGATCAGCTAGACACAGTAGGCGCATTCCCATGCGTCCAAGTTAAAGAAGAAGAGAAGGTAGAAAGTGGGGCAGGGGTGGAAGACCAACTCTTAGAAGATATTCTCTTGGGATGCCTGGGTGGTGATTCAGCGCTGCATGTACCTGAGCCAGAACACACTGAGCTAACTCCCGGGAAACGAGAGGCAGCCATAACCTTTGTACGCAGAGCATTGAAAGATAAGGTTGCTAGACCGGAATTGGAGTCTATCCAAGTCCTGGGTACTCTGAAACTAATGAGAGAAACAGCGGTCAAAGCTGCTTCAGATTACAACGAGAAGAAACACAGTATTCTCAAAGAATGTGTTAAGAAACAGGTTAAAACACCGAAACTAATAGACAGACCGTGGCAGCAATTATTTGAGGATGAATCACAGGATAACTCATTCAGCCAGCAACAGTGGCACTCCTTGATATGGGATGCATTTACATATGTCCATCACACAGAACACGACATTTCAACACCAGAGCAGTGTTTGGCAGAAACAGAGTCAGCTCCAGAGAGCAAAAGAAGAGGAAGTTTGGGGGGAATGGTGGGAGGAGCTTCTGCATCCAATCCAAACTCACCAAAATTGATGTTAAAGAGCGATTCTTTAAATTGTCAAGCGCTACTACAGCGGCTCGTGGAGGGCTCACTAACAGTGGACTCCTTTAACACCTTGGCTGCTAAGGCAATTTCCAGCCTGTGCTGGAAATTGCTATTTTCCTTTATTTATGACGAGCTCAGCTCGTCATCAGCACAGCTCCACTGTGCCTCATGACGAGCTGAGCTCGTCATGAGCAGGGAAGGGGTTATACAATCACAGAATAGGAGGTATTTAGAGAAAACACTGTCCTTAGTGCGAGCAGAGTTAATGAACAAGGCACCCCAGGCCCATTTAGCATATGCTAAGCAAGCCGACACCCAGACAACCACAGGTAGTCGTGCCCAACTACCAGAAAAATATGATTGGGAAGTAGGGAAGTTCAGATTCACAGATCAGATTTAATAACATGGGAGGAGTCTAAGTTGCAGGACACGCTTAAATATGCTATAGATAAATTACAACAATGGAAGCAGCTAATACACACATGTGCAGTAATTGACGTAGCTCACTCTCTTGCCCACTCCATCACCACAGCCAACACAACAGGCAACTCTACGACAACAGAGGTCCCATCACTTATCATGCCCCTACAAGAGATACCGCCACCACCTGGCAGCGCGCCAAATGATTTAGCATATGTTTATGTCCCATGGTCAAGGCAGGACATTAGCACTTTCAGCAAAGACTTTCCCAGGCTAAGAGAAGAACCGCGAAGATGGTATGAAGAGCTTAGTAGAATGGCAGCATTAAGAGGTTTATTATGGAGAGATCGCGGCACGTTATTCAATATCATCATCCCAAAGGACCTTTGGGAAAATTGTAAAAGAACGATTGATTGGCCAGATGTGGAACCAAGGAGGGGCAAAGGAGGGACGCCAGGCCCAGAAGTAGAGGAGTTATACAAAAAAGTTGTGGAACACTTGAAGGAGAAGGTACCTGCAGATAGGGTTGATTGGAGCAAAATTGCAAGTACCAAACAGGAGAAAGATGAAAGTGTGAATACATACTTTGACCGCCTCCTGCAAGTATATAGGCAGAACATTGGATTGAAAAATCCTATGGGAGATGCGATGCCAGCCCTGGTAACTACATTTGTACAAGGCCTCACACCACCTATCAGAACACACTTGCAGACTTCTTTTGTCTGCTGGCAACAAGAGCCGATAGAGAAGGGGCTTTCGGCGGCCAAGTACTGCTCAGATTTCCAGTCTAGTGCACAGGCGATGAAGACAGAAAAATTAAAGAAAGAAAAAGTGAGGTTAATGGTAGCACAAGAATGGTTTTACAGCAATAACAGGGGAAGAGAAAGAAACAGAGGAGGGGCAAGAAGCACAGGAAAACAGCAGACCAGTAGGACACCTTCCTTACCCCGCAGATCAACCTCCCTGCCACCACAAGGAACAGCATGCTTCTATTGTAAGGACCCCAATCATTGGAAAGCAGATTGCCCAATAGTGAAAAAAAGAAATGAGGACAGTAGGTACAAACAGAATAGCGGGCAAGAGGGCAGACACCAGCACACCAACTACACTCGGCACACAGGGTACCGAGACAACCCGCAACAGGAAAATGAGTCCCAGCAGCAATGGGCAGGGTGGGGAAGGATGGACTCCAGTAACAACTGACTGGCCCCCATCCCCACCCCCAGCATCATTCTAGGGATGCCTGAAAGTGGGAAACTGCGTGATAGCACCAGCAATAGCAGTAGATCAATCCGGACCATATGTAGAGGAAGAGATATGGGGCAGGGTTGTTCCATTTCTAATTGACACAGGGGCTCAAAGATCAATGCTGAAGGCACTAACAACGCCCGAAGCTCCTCTTTCTAGGACTACGATAAGCGCAGTAGGCATGACTGGCCAACCTATTACAGAATACCTTACTGAGCCACTACAGTTTGTAGTAGGCACAATAACAGTGCACCACCAGTTTATTTTTAGCAGGTTTTGCCCCGTGAATTTGCTGGGAAGAGATTTGTTATGTAAATTGCAATGCACCATACACTGCTCACCAGCAGGAGTCTTTCTACAGAGCAAGGCAAATGGTCTAATGATACAAGCCTTTATGACATTCACTGACCTTAAAATACCACCAGAAATACGCCATTGTGTGCCGCCTGAAGTCTGGGCAACAAGTGCCAATGACGTAGGGCGGGTATTGAACTACCCACCGGTACAGATAAAACTGAAGCCAGGGGCAATTCTCCCAAGAGTGCCACAATACAAGATCTCCAAAGAGGGGGAGGAAGGCATCGCACCAGTGATACAAGACCTCCTGAAGCAAGGAATTGTAAGAGAGAGTCAATACAGTCATTGTAACACCCCGATTCTCCCAGTGAAGAAAGCCCCCAAGGGCCCGAACGGGGCCCCTGTCTACAGATTCACTCAAGACCTGAGAGAATTGAACAAAATAGTATTGCCATCTTTCCCAGTGGTCCCAAACCCAGCAACAATATTATCTAATATACCAGTGTCAGCTACCACCTTCACAGTGATGGATCTTAGCTCCGCCTTCTTTACCATCCCCTTGCACCCTGACAGCCAACATTTCTTCTCCTTTAGTTTTAGACAGAAGAGGTTTTGTTGGACAAGGCTGGTGCAGGGGTATACAGAGTCACCATCCATTTTCACACATGCCTTAAAAACAGATTTAGACTCCCTGGTACTGAAGGAGGGGTCCACACTTATCCAGTATATTGACGATTTGCTATTGGCCTCGCCTTCAAAGGAGGCTTGTGTAAAGGACACCATTGCTGTCCTATGCCACTTAGCACTAGAGGGATATAAAGTCTCCCCAAAAAAGTTACAGTTTTGCCTCACCTCTGTGAAATACTTAGGCCATGAGTTAACAGAAGGAACAAGAAAACTGTTGCCAGACAGAATCTCGACAATAACAAACTTTCCCAGACCCCGCACTCAGAAGGAAGTTAGGGCGTTCCTAGGGGTTGCAGGATATTGTCATCACTGGATACCGAATTTCTCTCTCATTGCTAAACCCCTACAGGCACTGACACACAAAGGCATACCTGACACTGTACCCTGGTCACAAGAATGTGAGACAGCCTTCAATGAGCTGAAAAGAGGATTGAAGGAATCACCAGCACTAGGCATACCAGATTATAGCAAAGATTTTCACTTGTTTTGCCACGAGAAGGGTGGGTGTTCAATGGGGGTCTTGGCTCAGAAACATGGAGCTTTCTACTGCCCGTGGCATATTACTCTGCCACGATAGACCCAGTGGCTGCAGGGCTCCCACCGCGTCTGAAAGCGGTGGCAGCTGCAGCACTTGCCGTGGAACAGTCAGACAACTTAGTATTAGGACACACACTAGTCCTACATGTGCCACATGCCGTGGACACACTCCTCACATCCACTAAGACACAGCACCTCACCAATGCACGCCTCACCAGGTATGAGTTGGTACTTTTGACACCACACATTATCATCAAGAGATGTACCACGTTGAACCCTGCATGCTTGCTACCAACTGAATATGAGCTGGAGGATTTTGATTCAGATGATTCCTTTCATGATTGTGCCTTGGCCATAAATAGGCATACTAAGATACGCCCAGACCTTAAAGATACACCACTCCCAGATGCTCAAGGAGATTTATTTGTAGATGGGTCATGCTTAAGAGATGACACAGGAGTACTACAAGCATCTTATGCGGTGGGCACAGCTACTAAATTATTGGAGGGGGGAAGGCTGACAGCAGCAAAGAGTGCCCAGGCAGCCGAACTCGTGGCACTTACACGGGCATGTGCGTGGGCTGAAGGAAAGAAAGTGAATATATACACGGACAGCCAGTATGCCTTTGGGATGGTCCACGACTTTGGCCAGCTATGGGAAATGAAGGGGTTCCTTACATCAGCAGGCCAGCAGATACAACATGCACAATTGATTTATGACCTCCTCCAAGCACTGCTACTACCTTTCAAAGTGGCTATTATAAAATGTGCTGCCCACACCTCATCAAAAGACCCCATTTCCAGAGGCAATGCTTTCATTGACCAAGAGGCGAAGAAAATAGCACTTACAGGCTGCCAGCGAGCTATGGTACAATTAGTAGACAACAGGACAGACACAAAAGAGGATAGTGGTTCACTACATTTTGACCCAATACATATTCAGAGGAATACAGCTAACAATGAAAAAGAGGAGTGGGAGCAACAGGGGTGCACACAAACAAAGGAGGGACTTTGGGTAGGGCCTAATGGCAGGATATGCTTGCCTTCCACCATGCTCCCTTCAATGAGCAGATTGTTCCATGGGCCCTCACATGTAGGACGTGATGGCATGATCAGATTGTTTTCCCAGTGTTGGTATAACTCAAAATTCCGCCAGACAGCAGAAAGGCTGTGCAAGCAGTGTTCTGTCTGTGCCCAATATAACACCGGAAAAGGTACCCCAACGGCGCCTGGCCACTTCCCACCTCCCCATGGGCCATTTGAAAGCCTTCAGCTTGATTTTATCGACATGCCCCCCACCCAGTCATATAAATATGTTTTGGTCATTGTCTGTATGTTTAGCAAATGGACAGAGGCCTACCCCACCAAACATTGTGATGCACAGAGCGTGGCCAAGTGTCTACTAAAGGAGCTGCTGCCAAGGTTTGGGATACCCTCCCTCCTGGCGTCCGACAATGGGCCTGCATTCATTTCCAATGTCATAAAGGGACTATGCAAGGGATTGGCCATAAAACAAAAGTTGCATTGTGCTTACCATCCCCCAGCAGCAGGCACTGTTGAAAGGAAAAATGGAGTTTTGAAAAATAAGATAGCTAAAATTTGTGCGTCAACAGACCTCTCATGGGTAGATGCGCTGCCTTTAGCGCTTCTAGCAATGAGATGTACACCAGACAGAGTAACAAAGTTGAGCCCACATGACATCATATTTGGCAGACCAATGCAAATACTAGGACATATGTCCACAGCCCCACTGTCAGTAACGGATGACTTATTATTGTGTTACTGTAAGAAGTTAACCGATATTTTACGTTACCTCCATTATCAGGTGCTGAAGTCCCTTCCAGAGGCCGCAACGCCACCAGCCCACGATCTGCAGCCCGGGGACTGGATTTGGGTCAAAGCCCACACACGGAGGAATTGTTTGCAGCCCAGATGGAGGGGGCCAAGGCAGGTCATTCTTACCACGGCTACAGCAGTGAAGTGTGACGGTCTAACTTCGTGGTTCCACGCGTCCCACACGAAAAAAGTGACGCCCGGGGACGGAAAACTGACCCCACCGATTCAGATACCAGCAGCAGAGCCTAGCCAAGGATACAACCTTCGCTCCCCCAGCAAACAAAAACATGAACAAGTTGACTAATGATTAACGGACTGCTGGCTAAATGCAAGTGCTCCGGACAGACAGACTTCGATCCGTGTCAATACAAGCTTGCGGTCAACGGTCCAGGATACAATTAACCATTTTGTGCCCAGGAAGAGACATAACTGCAACTCTAACATTACTTTTCCCGGTGCCACTATTGCTCAGTGAGCTAATAAGATTAATTTTTAATGAGATTGCCTTTCCAACTGACCCAGAGCAAGTCCCTGAGCAAGAATTAACAGATCTACGTTTTGACTTTCTCAATGGTGCCATTTTTGCGATAGAAAGTACTGGTTCTAGCATTATTCAAAACTTAGAACATTCTTCATTGTGCCGTTTTTGCAACAGAGGTCACTGGTCCTAGACCTATTCGAGACATTAAAAACAAGAGAAGAACAGTGGTTAAATGCTTGACTCTAAGGGTCAGTTAGCATAGCGCCAAGAGGAAGAAGAACAAAATTAGGGCCTATTCACAAGCCCGAGTGGACCAAGAATAAACTTAGGGCCTATTCACAAGAAGATTGCATAGCAATGGGAAGGGAAAGGTTTGTACAGAGTCATGCAGTCCACTGAAAGACACACATGTAACTGGATTCTTGCAATATTGTTACCAGTACCAGCACTAATAGTAACGGCAATAATAATAATGTATTCTGCTGAGCTTGAGATACCACATCTTAATGGAAGGGTGGGGGATGGTAGTGATGGAACTGAGCCAACAAAATCCCCAAAAGAGTATAAACAGAATCTAACAATGAACATTACTGATATGGGGGTGGATGTGAATAAAGGGGACCAAGAAGGATTGTGGGATACATATGAAGGAAACCAGTATATAGAAATGCTGAAACTGTATATGACAATTTTGAATATATCTGACTGCTATGTTTGCACACACCTACCCACAGACGCCACACATAGTTTGAAGTACCACTTACTGCCAGTATCCAAATATGTAGGCTGTGTCCTGTTGCAAGACATGTTACAAAGTCAACACAGCATGTCTGTGTCAGTATCGATAGGTACACCCTCATCTGAAATACTGACTGTTGATCCCAGTGGTAGCAGTGGCTATAGCTATAGCAGAAAAATAACAGACCCTCCTCTCAGATCTAAGATGATCCCTTGTATGAATATGCAGCCAACTAAGGGAGACTTAGAGATCCTAAAAGGATTTGACAGGGCTTCTAGAAATGAAGAATGGAAAGGCCGAGCAGGCTGGGATGACAGAGAAACAGGCCACTTGAAAATACCAAGGTTCAGGGTAGGGGAAGTTTCAGCCCCCTCCTGCATCCTCAAGGATGAAGTAGTAACACCCAAAAGAATGCCGGTTTTTCCGAAAGGAGCTACCAGAACGTGCACTTTTTCGGAACTGCTGTCCAAAGACAACTGGAAGGAGTGCATTTCGTTTGGATGCACCTTCGAGGAAGTTGCTCGAGGAGAGCAGGGTTTATTTGACTGTGAGGACAGGATAAACAAGATAAAAGGCATACTACCAACCAAGGCAGTTCCCCAGATTTACATGGGAATGAGCAGCTGTAACCACACAACCAGACTAACTCGAGTTAGGAGTCGTGACGAGCCGTCACCAGGTCTGGTAGGTTACAAGGGCCTTTTCTTTGTCTGTGGTCCATGGGCATACTTCTACCTGCCCCCAGGATGGTATGGAAGTTGCTACCTGGCATCCATCATCCCACAGATGACCCACTTCACAAAATTAGTGCCAGCAGAAAAGACAGAGTTGACACTATGTAGGGCCAAGAGAACAGCCGCATGGGTAGACCACATGTTAACAGGTGTTGGGGCAATGATCCCAGTACTAGGCAATATCTATACCTCAGAAAGGATACATCAGTTATCCAGGATGATTGAGGATCTAGCGGACTCTACCACTGATGCCTTAGGAAATATAACAGAAGAGCTCACCTCCATGAGGGCTGTCGTAATACAGAACAGGATTGCTCTCGATATCATTCTGGCCAAGGAAGGAGGAGTCTGTTCCGGCCTCCATGAGGCATCTTCCCCAGCATCTTCCCTGGCTCAGAGCCAATGCTGTGTATTTATTCCGGATAACAGTGGGAATATAAACAAAGCTATAAAAAAGATAAAAGACATTAGAGATGAGTGCCACGGTATACACACAGGCGGCCTCTATGGGAAGCTGTGATGAACTGGTTCACGGACTGGGGCTCTTGGATACTTGAGGCAATTATAATAGTGGTAGCAGTTTTTTTTACACTGTGCCTCCTGATAAAAATATGCCCATCTTGTTGTGCAGCAATTTCCAGCTCCTGTGCCAACTGCATATTCAGGAAAGGTGATTCACCACACCACACCCATAAGGATGAGGATGAGGGACAGGAGATGATAAGGATGGATGACTTCTGATTAACATATGATTTAGTATCAGATTTGGGGATGACGAAGCGGACATTTCTATGATACCAAATACATATGTTTTCAGGCCTATGGTCTTCTTTGAGCTACTAAAGAAAGACACCAGCAGAAATCCACAAAAATGTCACACGCTCCATTTTGTGTGTCAGTCAGCTGCAACGTGCAAGCAACGCAAGGCTTCCGAGAATAAACATGCCAGCTTCCAGCTAGCTATTGCAAAACCTCACATTTTCAGTAAATCATGTCGACATGACCTGCAGGCTTGGCCGGTCAAGTACATGCCAAGTCCACGTATACCAGAGGCACAGATTTCACCTTTAGGGGAAAACCCAAATCTGCTCTTGTAGATGACACGTGGGCAGCAACACCAGGGTATAGACATATTTTGAGCCTTAAAAGGGTATCACACCACATTTGCACTTCACTGATTGGTCCAGCAGGGCATAGTCTGATCCAGATTACGTATGCTATGATGCCCATCCTGTGGGGGCTTATACCTATAAAATGTCTCTGCACTGTCATACCAATTGGGCACTCAGTGAGCTTTGCTGAGGTCTCCGTGTGCACGTATATATGATTGCATTCGTATTGGGTTCCCAATAAACCTTGCAAACAAATGTGCTGAGAGCGAATTGTTTATTTCAGTGATTGTCATTGACCTTTTATTTTCACAGTTAAATACTGAGCTTCTACACTGCCTTGGCTCTTACCTAAGCCCAGACAGACACCTTGTCGTATGGCTTATTCTTTCCCAATTAAAACTGTGCAACTGTGGGAAAATATATACATCAGAACTGTGTAAGATTAACTCTGTGCACACCATACGGATATGTTGGCTGAAGTCCTGCTAGCTTACAGTGTACCATCTGTACCCCTAACCTGACAAGGTAGCAAATGGATTATGCAACCTCAGAACACGACAGCCCTGACTCCCCAGGAAATTGTGGTAACAGATCTAAAACTCTTTCCCAAAGTTAGTTATGCATACTCATAAAAAGATACACAAGAAATACAGAGTAAAGCATTTCAATATTTATTGAAGCATTGTGATTCTTGAGTAAAATACTTGCACTGCAATATTCAATAGAAGGAAACAGAATAATGTGATTAGCATTATGAGAATGGTGAAAAAGGTAACATGTTTAACCATTTTGCTCATTACAGAGAATATACGCTTTGATATAGGTACTGTAATATATTGTACTCCTACCTAGCGCTACCTAACCTAGTGTGTCTAGACTGAGCGAATCTGCATAATTCCTGTAGGGTGACATAACTCCACATTTCCTGTGGGCAAGTTTCATCATGCTGGCTATCTTTGTGGAGAGCTGGGCCGGATCCCAGGCATTAGGAATCTGCTGGGCTGGAATTCCTGGATGTGTCATCCTCACAGTGCCAGCAAAATGCTCCTCTGTCTAAATAAAGGATTTATGTTGTTTATATAATAAACAGCATTAAAGTTACCATGCCGAAGTCCCTGTCAGGGCACTGTCGCTTTTGCTATTGTGATAGCCCCGTGGCCAAACAGCTGAATCAAATAACAACAGTTTGCATGATGAACTTAGCCTTTGTACAAAATGTTCAAGGTATTTGCCAGTGTTCCTTTGAAGTGTAAGTGAAAGCAAAAGCTGAGTTTGGAGAATATTTTCTGGTATTTGCATGCAAATGAATGTGTGTCAAATGTCACAATGGTTTAAGGAGAGAAGGCAACTTAAGAACATGAGCATGTAAAATGGCGTTTCTATCCTTGCCTTATGTAACCATGTGACACCTACTCATTGGACGTGAGATGCCTAAAAAGCTTCCTAAAAACAGTGCTAACAATGTAAGTAAAAGGTATAAAACCCTAAAATCATAAAAAGGCATTGTGCTATTTTGAAAATAAAAGCATTCAGAAAGCAATATTTAAAAGAAAGTACATTTAAAAGCAGGTTAAAAGCGGTGCAATTTAAAAACAATTTTGGATGTTAAAAACATAGCCAAATTAAACGTTCCCACAACTCTGGCATATTCTTTATGTGTTCTGAGGAGTAGAAAAAGGAATACTGTTCCCAGAAACAGCAGGCGATGTTCCCAGAGGCATCCGATGCACCAGGTCCATAGAACAAACATGTTCCAATTTATCCCCCTCAGTGTCTGCCAAGGGAGGATCAGCCAGTGCTATGTCCGCAGAAGACAAGCCAGGATCCAGATAACCAGGGGCTGAAGCATCCTTGGAGGACTTATATAGTATGCATTCAGGAGTAATGGCAAGCGCGAAGGACAATGGTACAAGTGAGCCGTTAATGGACCCACCAGTAGGTCAATTTCTGGAGATTGAACCAGTTTCCCAAGCAAATGTCCAGGGCACAGTCAAACATACACAATAGAGATTGGAATATGGGCTGCATACATTGTAGACAGACAGGCAAAAAGGACAAGAACCAGTGTTCATTAAGGGCTAGATGTAGGAAATTGCAAATTACTGATTCTAAAATACCGAATTTTACCGATTCGGTATTTTAGAATCGGTGATTGCAATGTAGATAGAAATTCGGTAAAAAATACCAAATCGGTATGGTTCGGTATTTACCGAATCGGTATTTACCGATTCGGTATTTGTCATTGATTCCTATGGGCCTGAAGGCCCAGAGGAATGAATGTCAATTACCCAATCGGTAATTACCGATTCGGTAAAATTCCGAAAAAGTCAAGGGTGGCAGGGTGTCACTTTGACACCCTGTTGCACCCCTAATTAGTGCTTGTGTGCCATGTGGCATACATACATGCCCTAAGGGCATGTATGTGTGCCACATGGCACAGGTGTAAATGCACATTTATGCATTTACATAGTAATTCCTTATTTACCACCAACTAATAGTTGGTGGTAAATAACGAATCCTTAGAGCCCTGTAGCACTGTTTACAGTGCTACCTACATTACAAAATACAGATTCTGTAATTTTACTGAATCAGTAAAGTTACCGATTCGGCAAAATTACTAAATCTGTATTTTTTAATGCCCTAGGGCTAGATGTAGGTAAAAAGGTTTTACAGATTCTAAAATACAGAATTTTACCGATTTGGTATTTTAGAATCGGTAAAACCTATGTAGGTAATTTTTCTGTATTCTCGGTATTTACCGATTCGGTAATTGCCATTTATTCCTATGGGCCTGGAGGCCCATAGGAATGAATGTCAATTACTGAATCGGTAAATACCGAGTTGGTACAATTGTGAAATAGTCAAGGGTGGCAGAGTGACACTTTGACACCCTGTTGCACCCCTGATTAGTGCTTGTGTGCCACATGGCACAGGTATAAATGCACATAATTGCATTTACATAGGAATTCGTTATTTACCACCAACTAATAGTTGGTGGTAAATAACGATTCCTTAAAGCCCTGTAGTACTGTTTACAGTGCTACCTACATTCAAAAATACAGATTCCGTAAAATTACAGATTCGGTAAAAGTACAGATTCTGTATTTTTTAATGCCCTACATCTAAGTATCCAAATACCGGTCGGTAACAGCCGAAAATCGCTATTTTTCGGCAGTTACCGACCGGTATTTGGATAACTACATCTGGCCCCTA
Source organism: Lissotriton vulgaris (assembly GCF_964263255.1). Taxonomy (NCBI): domain Eukaryota; kingdom Metazoa; phylum Chordata; class Amphibia; order Caudata; family Salamandridae; genus Lissotriton; species Lissotriton vulgaris. The sequence goes on from NC_141693.1 coordinate 342,588,286, forward strand.
CATCTCAGTATCCACATACCGGTCGGTAACGGCTGAAAATCGGTATTTTCGGCCGTTACCAACCGGTATTTGGATACCTACATCTGGCCCTTTTAGTTCCTGAAGTAAGGGTGCTCCAAAGCACTGCATGATGCATTCACGACACAGGAGCACGTGTGGTAGTGCTATCCCCACTTGGTCTTGTGATGAGACATCCATTGCTAGGCAGTATAAATTAAAAGCACAGTCCTGACAACTAGGAACAGCACAACCGGTAAGCCTCCAAAAATGCTTCCAAACACAGAGTGTATAAATGCTGGAATAACTCTGAAGACGGTCTGGAAGGTGCTACCCAACCCAGAGACATTTGTCTTAAAAAGTACACTACCCCCGCAGTGCTAGGCATGTTAAATATGTGGTACACAAGTTCCCCAAAATGGTGTGGGAAATTAGTGCAGAGTAGCAACTGTATCTCAGAAGAGGGCCTTGCAACTCGAAGATCAAACACTTCCCTCATAGATGTTGAGACTACTTCCTTCTGGGTCAATAAGGCTTTCAGTCTACTTAAAGCATCAAAATGCACATTATTAAGGGCTATTGAAGGCCAAAGTGTTGCATCCCTAAATGTTTGGGCAGGTGGAAACAGTACTTGTGTACAACAGGTCACAACTGCAGAGACCATTACCAGATAGGCAATGCCTGGTCTCATCCCACAGCAGCCATGATCATGAGCATCATGAGCATCAAGTCACTCCCATTAGAAAGCCGAATGGATCACAGCAGCTGGAAAACCATTCAAATAACATGACAAGTTTGCCCTAGACGCATTGCATGCGCCATAAAGCAAAACTTCCCTGAAAACTAAGGAATGTTTTAGGATACTTTCACAGTCAGTCTTGCTAAGAAAAACCTCAGTCTCACGATTCCTAAATTGGAATTTGGAAGGTATGATGCATGCCTTGTGTATATACCCCTCTCCTAGCACCTCATATCTGCCCTCTTGATAGTGTTGTAAGCAGTATTGGAAGTGAAATGTCAAAATTCGCAGAGAACTAATACCCTGTATTATCCAATCTACAGACGGTATTTCTGCAACAAGGAATAGTAGTTTTTCTAACTTTTCTATGTGTAACATGGTGTATGTTGTGTCCTTTTTTGCCATAATCATCTGTTATTGGGAAACTGTCGGACCAACGTGGCCTCAGCCACGCGTGCCTGATCCATGCAATCGCAACCACACTTGCCTTAGACACGCATATGCCTTAACCACGCATATGTGTTATTAAGGCATATGTGCGGTCTAGATGTCTGGAATGGGCGGGCCCAGGAATAGGAAAGATTGGGAGAGGATGTCGGTGAAGTAAGTGGGGCTGGGTATTGGGGTGGGGGTTCGTTTTTAAGGGTTGGGGTAGTTGTCAGGGCTGGGGATTCAGGATTCAGGGGAAGTTTTTAGGGCTCGGTGGGGTCAGGAAGTTTTTACGGCTCAGGAAAGTTTTTAGGGCTGGGGAGGGGTACTTTTTAGGGCTTAGGGGGGTTGGGGAAGTTTTAGGAGGAAGGGGGCTAGATTTAGGTCTCAGGGCAGGGAGGATGGGGTCGTTTTTTGATCAGGGGGCCATTTAAGGGCTCAGGGCAGGGCCAGGGTTCGAGTTCGTTTCTTTTGGTATAAGGGGCTGTTTTAGGACTCAGGGTTGGGGGGAGCTGGGGGTCGGGGTAGATTTTTGCCCTGGGGGCTTTTAGGGCACAGGGCAGGGGGCAGGGGTTGGGGAGCTAGGTTCCGAGTAGATTTTTGCTCTGGGAGCATTTTAGGGATCAGGGCATGGGGCAGGGTTATGATATATAGGTGCTGTTAAACCACACATTTGTCTTTGCTATACATGACTTGACAATGCATGTTTCGTTGTGAAGTCATGAATGGTAAAGGCATATGAGTGGTTAAGACTTGCATGGTTAAAACAGCATTGAACCGGCATGCATGGTAATGGCATGCACTGTTCCGTCACACAATGCTGTTATTTTGTGAGATAACATGGTAGAAACAAACGAGTGGCATTAAGGTGTTTACATGGAATATGACTGGCATGAATAGTCTATAGAGTCCAACTCAGTAACAAGATAGCCCTAAGTTGTGACTGCCCATGTTGTAAACAAGAAATGTCACTCTGTATGATGTTGATTGCAGATGACACAATGTTACAGGGAGAATAAATTCTGGTGGATAGATAGTTACATAGAGCCCTTTCTAAATTTGCCCTGTCAATTTCATTCAGTCTCTCAGCAGCTTCCTGCTGTGAAATCTTTCACACTTCATTGTATATTGCAAACAGAATGCGCTTTTGACGTGGTCTTCGTAGACCTAGTAAAAAGTCCTGTAATCACATGTCAAGTTTATAATAATTAGACTCAGGGTCAGCTGGATTGTGACTAGAAAAGTATGTAAACTTCTGTGCAAACGCTTTGAGCTACCCTGTGGTGGCGTAGGGCCGTTTTCCCATTGTGTGTAATTAAATACTGCAAGTGGAGTACTTGTTTTATGTAGGAAATGGTGACCAAATGGTGAAAACAGAACGCTTCATCATAATTACTGGCGCCATCATTCATTTCATCCTTGTTAAAAACAATTGAATGCTGCAGATCATCTAGCATTACGTGCACTCTATCAATGTCCCAGTCATCAGAGATAGTAGTAGGAGTGATAAAAACACACAGAGAAAATTTGAACACTAATGAAAGTTGAATTACTTCAGTGGGTCAAAATTACCACTAGAGATTTGGACCAGGTATTTCCATCTGGTCCCCCCGACGAGTTCCAACATGGGGGGACCAGATGGAAACACACTGAATTTTCCAACTGTAAGACCAAGAATGTGGTCTACCTGGTCCAATGCCCCTGTGACAAAATCTATATTGGCAAAACAAGACAACAAGTCAATACGCGTATTTGCCAGCACAGGTCCCGGATCAAAAATAAAACCTTGAATGCCCCCATGGTTGAACATTTTTTGGAGGCCAAACACGATGGAAATTATCTTAAATGGACGGTGTTACATACATTACGACCGCCACACCGCAACGCAGATGTGGACAGAATGCTCCTCAAAAAGGAAGCATATCTCATCCTCAAGTTCAATAGTGTGCAGAAAGGCCTCAACAGTTTGTCTCAGATTGCCAGACTGTAATTCATTAGTGCCCCGGCGCCATGTAATGGCCTCTGCTCCCCTGTTTGTCTCAATCATCCTCATGAATGTATTCCTTGAATAACATGAAACATGGGGTGCCACCTTTCATCTATACATAAACAGCTCCTGTAATTGTAGCGATCTAGCACTCCGTATTCGTGCATTTCTGCACTAAACTACATTTCCCATAAGGCACAGCCCATCAGCTGAGGGCTTTTTCCAGGTAAACACACCTAGCGTCCATCTTTGTACTACTGCAGAACGCCGTAGACATGGACTGGGCTGGACGCAGGTAAGCTGTGTCCGTGCGTTTTCCCTTTGGCTTCAACCAGAACCTCGGCATTTTCACACTTCAACTAATTTATTCCGCTATTCCCACAGCGGATGCCGTCATTTTTCATGAATCACAAGCCAAACTAGAAAAAAGAAAACACAAGGCTACTCGGCACCTGGTCCGCAAATTTAAGGTATGCTTTATCGGGACGCCTTCCGAGCTTGCAAGGGCTACAACTAAACACGGCTCCCTGATTTAACTGTCCCCCTTCCTCCACACAGCGTTACCGACCATAATTCATTTGAAGCCTTCAAGGGAACATAACGTCAATCCAGCGGCAGCCGCCAGCTTCTCCTAAAGCACCAGCTGATGGTATGCCGTTTTCATTTTTGCATGATCGTGTAATTGTGCAGAAACATGACAGCAATTTCACAATGGTTATTCGTTTTTAGGTGGCCCCCATTCCTGACTGTACATCGAGTAATTCAACCCTGCACTTCCAGACTTCACGTGCGTTTTCCTCTGAATTCGTTTTTATTCCACATTGGTAGGTTCATCTTCTGAGTGCCACATAACAGGGAACAGAGTCTATTGTTACAAAGATTAAAATTCGTCATCCTTTTCTATTCCCTACAGACAGACTAATTGTGCCCTGACTGAGATTCCAGGAAATAATCACCTGGATTCGAAATGCGTCGGCCAATTAGAAAGGATTACCCACGATTTATTCCTTCATACCAGCACTTGCTGGTTGTAAAAAGACTCACAAATTTACTTTGCTCCTTTTCTAATTTCCCCTTCTTTTTTCAAACCTTCATGTGCTTTATTCATTTCTCTCATTTACAAGAAATGTGTTTATTACTTAATGTTGTATATGTTCAATTTTTCTGTTTGTTTCAGATTGTTTTTCATTCTGTGTTTGATCATGTTGTTTAGTCTGTAATATATTTGATTAGAGAAAAGCATTACAATTTCGGTTGAAATTTTCAATGTAGAAAAATTTCTTTGTATGTCTGTGATTCCTTGTTTTTGACAAACTTCGTTTAATCTTTAAAAACGTTTTGGTATAAATAAAAATACCCAGTTGATAGCGACAGCTAGCGTGTTCAACTTTCCTTAAATGTGGATTTAAATGTAGGTGGCGAGGCAACTTTTTGCTGTGTTCATTTAAATTAAGGCCCAGCCTCCCCACCTGTCCCTTTGGGTCTGGGTCCCCTTGTGTTTCTCATGCTTGATTTTAAGGCCAGACACCTTCTTCTTTTTGAATTGAGGCTTTGACTGTTTAGGATTAACTTACTTTTATATTACAAAGCCAAAAGAGCTTTGTGAGTCCTTCTTTGGTGTCACATACTCCTCTTATCTGCGCTCTGATTGTCTAACTCTCTCCAAGCGTTTCTTCGGATGACTCCTGAAAGGAACGAAATGAATGTGTCCTGATACCTGTCAGGCATTTTAATATTATCACGGTTAAGCAGATAATAGCGCTCTTCAGTGGACTTCTGTTGGGGACGTCCACCTTGTGATTTAGTCTTTTCGTTATTTTTCTTATTATCCCACTTCTTCTTAGCAGAAGAGTCTGATGCCTGCTTTGAGTTATCCTTTTCAGAATTACTGTTAATTAGTGGTTCACTAGGTCTGGCTCCCAAATTATCTCTACCTATTGTTGCATAGGTTTCCTAAATAATCTTTGGTGATTCACGTTCCTGTTTTCCTGGAGCCATATTTCTGAGTCGCTGGCGTATAGTCAATGCTGCTGCTTCCCCTTTAATGTTACTTAATATTATGGTGGATACTGTGGCAAAATTGCCTATCAGTTTCCACCTCAAATCCAGGGCAGGGGCAGACTCATTTTGAATCTGTTCAAGCACTTCTGCCACAACAGCTAATGAGGGTGTTCAATGTGCTCTGGTATATACTGAGGCAAAAACTGAACCCCAAGCGGCACAGTCTTCCACCGGGGGATCCATCTTCATTGGCAAGCATATTGGGAGAATTCTGTGTTTTTCCTGCGGTCCTATTTGGGCAAACACTACTTCAAGCTGATTTGTTTTTTGTGCAATCCAGAACGTAACTTCCCCCCATCTGATAGGAATTTTACCCCATGACTGCGTTGATAGTCACTGGACAACTTCCATGCGTACCGAACTATGGATGTGCAGCTTAAGCAGCCCTTGCAGGATTTAATATCATTATTTGCATGACAAATTGTGTTAAACATCTATATGATTTAACCAGATCTGCATATAACACATGTATGTCTGGAGCTGTCAGATTTTCTATATCTGGGTAATGTGTTTCACAGGCTAAGACTGGCCATGTTGCTCCCTCATTGCTAAGAGGACCTAGTCTAACATTGTTGTGTACATGTGGTAGGGCGTCTTCAAACCAATGTTGATGTTCTGGGTATGTTAGTGGTATTTCTAAAGCTTCATAAGCGGTGTAGTTGTTAGGAGCTGCAGCCTCAATGTTTGTTTGAAACTGTCATGTTTGTGCTTATTATTGTAACAGCATTTGGGAAACGGCATGTCTGCAGTTCACTGGTATGTTAGTTGCTGCATCTTCAGCCATATGAATATGTGGAATTCAGAGAGGGCACCTCTATGTGGTGATCCTTTGAAAGGTTCAAGCTAGCTTGAACAACCTACAGCCAATACATAAGATGTACCTACTCAGCTGAGGAGGAGTTCCCCTAACACAATGGATGTCTCCGGTTAAGAGGTGAGATGGGGTCTTTGGGTATGAAAAAGAAAACTACTCAGGTAATCATTAAATTAGAACCCAAGCTAGAACATTGGCAGCACCATGTCAAATGGCTTATACTTTCCCAAGTAAAACTGTGCATTTGCTGAAAGACATAAACATCAGAACTGTGCAAGATTAACTCCACGCACACCATCTAGATATGTTGGCCGAAGTCCTGCTAGCTCACAGCGCACCATCTGTACCCCTAACCTGACAAGGTAACAAATGGATTGTACAACCACAGAATATGACATCCTGACTGCCCAAGGAAATCATGGTAACATGGAAACATATATAGCACCTTGTCACTTAGTTACTTAGGCATACCCAAACAGATACACAAGAAATATACAGTAAAATATTTCAATATTAATTGAAGCATTGTGATTCTTGAGTAGAATACATGTGCTGCAATATTCAATAGAAGGAAACAGAATAATGTGATTAGCATTACGAGAATAATGAAAAAGATAACAGTTCAACACTTTTGCTTATTACAGAGAATATATGCTTGCATATAAATACTGTAATTTATTGTACTCCTGCCTTGTGCTACCTAACCTAGTGTGTCTAGGTTGAGTGAATCTGCCAAATCCTACTCTGGGTAAGTGTCATCAGGCTGCCTGTCTTGGTGGAGACCTGGGCAGCATCCCTCGAATTAGATACATAGGAATCAGCTGGGCTGGAATTCCTGGATGTGTCATCCTCACAGTACCAGCAAAATGCTCCTCTGTCTGAATAAAGGATTGATGTTGTGTACATATAATAAACAAAATCCATGTAACCATGCCAAAGACCCTGTCCGGCCTCTATTGTTTTTGCTATTATGAAAGCCCTATTGTCTAACAGCCAAAACAAATTACAGTTTGCGTGATGAACTTAGCCCTTGTACAAATATGTTCATGGTATTTGATAGTGTACCTACAAAGTGGAATTGGAAGCAAAACCTAAGTTCCGAAAATATTATCTGGTATTTGCACACAAATGAATGTGTGTCCAATGTCCATGTTTTAAGGAGAGTAAGCAACTTGAGAACGTGAACATGTAAAATGGCATTTCTATCCAGGCCTAATGTAATCACATGACACTCACTCCTTGGACATCAGAGGACTAAAAAAGCTTCCTAGAACCAATGAGAACCATTGCTAACAATGTAAGTGAAAGGCATAAAACTCTAAAATCATAAAAAGGTATTGTGCTATTTTGAAAATAAAAGCATTCAGAAAGCCATATTTAAAAGAAGGTGAATTTAAAATGAGATAAAAAGTGGTACAATTTGTATTGTTCCTCTTTTTCTTATATTCTTCCTTTCTAATATACCTATTCTATAAAATACAATGATTTAAACAAAAAAGGGGTACAATTTAAAAACAATTGAGGATGTTAAAAAACATAGCTGAATTAAAAATTCCCACAACTCGAAACTGACATATTGTTTATGTGTTCTGAGGAGTAGACGAAACATTGATGTTCCCAGCAACTGCAGACAATGTTCCTAGAGACACCCAATGCATCAGCTCCATCGAGCAAACATATTCCAGTCCATCCCCTTAGTGTCCCCCAAGGGAGGATCAGCCAGTGCTGAGTCCATAGAAGACAAGCCAGAATCCAGATCACCAGGAGCCGAAGCATTCCAGGAGGGCTTATAGTATGCATTCAGGAGAAATGGCAAGCGCAAAGAACAACGTTACAAGTGAGCCGTTAATGAACCCAACAGTAGGTCAATTTCCGAAGATCAAACTAGTGGCGATCCGAAGCATTTGTCCAGGGCACACTCGAAAGTACACAACAGACAGTGGTAAAAGGCCTGGATGCAGTATAGCCAGACAGGCCGAAAGGTCAAGAACCAATATTATTGTCACAGTGAACCCAAAAAGTCACTAAATTAACCAGACCTCATCCCCCTGGCAGCTACGGCACAGAGCAGGGAGGCTTAACTTAGTGCAATATATAAGGAATGTATGCAGTACCAAAACAGTGAAACACCAATCAATAAAAACCCCATACTAAATTAGAAAAATAAAGTAAAATGTAATAAATATAATTACCCAAAATGGCAAAGCTCCAATAAGGAGAACCGGAGGTTCGAATTTTTAAAGCTTTGAGTTAAATAATTTCAAAAAGCACTAATGCCAAGAATAGTCTATGAAAGTGGTAGACTGGGACGTAGGTGAGATTTCAGGCTGACTGAGATGGAGCCCGGATGGGATCAACACAGTGGATTGGTTCTGGTAAAAGTCTGGAAGTCTAAAATGTTTGAAAAAGTTCCCACTTCAGAAAGGGATTTTGTCACTTTTTTGAAGAAACACATTGAAATGTCCTCTAAGTTCTAAGGCAGAATGAGACTTTGTCACGTTTTGAGAAGAAAAATACTCCTTATAAGAACATTGCTAAAACTGTAGCCACCGCCATGAAACAAACGGAAGGCCAGATATCTGAAACAGGTTGGTACATTAGCGCACAGCAGCTTTGGAGATTTATCACTGAAAATGTTGTAAGTTCCAATGCAGCATGGGACTGTGTCACTTTTTCTGAGATGTGTGGATCTTTCAGAGTGAAAAAGCTAAAATTCAATTTGATGCTGTGGAGCTTCCGATCGGATACTTTTTCCTGTGGATATGGGTCCTAAAGCTCTGTATTAAAGGTTTTCAAAAGACTCCAAACTTTCTTCTAATAACCTAACAACCACAGGAGTACCCTTCTAGGGCGCTCAGAACCTCAGCGGAAGGCACTCAGGTGTCAGGCATAAGGCCACAGGAAAGTCTGTACAGCCCACAAGTCAGCTGGGAACTTCAGGGAAAAGGCCTCTTGCAGGTTGTATGTGTCCCTGTACCACACAGGAGGTCAGCCATGGACCCTTGAAGTCCATTTCTTTGTCCTGGGTACAAGCGGGAGCAGGCCTAGTTCTCTATGATTTGTCTTAGATCACAGGCAACAGCTTCAATCTTCTTCTGATCTTCCACAGGTTCAGAATGTGTTTTAAGGATGGTGCCTTGTGGTGCCACATTTATGCCTGACACCAGCTAGTGGGTGAGGTGACTCCTGGCTCTTCCATAACGAATGGAAGGCAAGTTCCCAGGCGCAACCCTACCCACTTTTGTATTAGTTCCTGTTAGCCTTAGTACAGGCAATCCTATGTATTCTCAATACTCAAGATAGAAACTCCCTTCTCCGTGTGTGCAAAACCTGTGTGCCCAACCAGAGTTGTGGCCAGGGTAATGAGCAAGCAGTCCATTCCTTTGTGATCCGTCAAATCTAGTTCTGGGGGTTGCTTTCCTCCCACTGGGTTTGGTGCCTAACTGACTATGGGGACAAAGGCCATGCCTTTCCAAGTGTCACCTGACATTGCCTTATGACAAGGCTGGCCCCTGGAAATTAATTAAATTCCTGGGCCACTCCAACTGGTCTTCCTGTCAGGGAAAGAAAACACCTCCCTACTCCCAGGCTACTGTCCCTGCTCTGGGAGTAGTGTTCACACCTCATTAAGGTTGTATTTAATTGACAGCTGCTGGAGATCTAATGTAAATTAGCCTCCAGGAGCTTCTGGCAGGAAAAAGATAACTTTATAAACATTATTTTTCTAAAATGTTTATGAAAGATCCAGTTTCATCACTGAATTGGGCTTTGAAAATGTTTTAAAAGAGTGGTTTAATTATTTTTCTATCTGATCCCAAAACTGAGATCCACAATTAATATTTTCATCTGTATTCTGGTTTTCTGTATAAGATGCCCAGGCCTGCCACAATGAAAATAGCTTTTAGGGCCTTGTTATTCTAGGGACATGGTAACATACATTTTCTACATCTCCTACTTTTAAATACCATGCATCTACATGGTGGGCTACAAGGCCTACATTGAGTGGAGTTATTCATATTTTAAAGGGAGGTTTATGTCTGTCAAGAAGGATGAATTTAATAGGTTGCACTACAGATTTTACACTGTAGCAGTCAGGCTGCAATGATAGGCCTAAAGCCATGTTTTGTAGGCTCATGCTGTGGGTGGCACAATAGGTGCAGTAGTCCACAGATGGCTTTTAACATCCAGTCCCTGAGTGCATTTCCTACTCCATATCCTAGGGACTTATAGGCAAGTTAAATATGTCAATAAGGGATAAGCCAAAATAACCATGTTTAAAGGAGGACACCAGCACTTTACTCTTGATTAGCAAGAGTAACAGTGCACAGGCCTACTTATCATCTTGGCTACAACTTAAAGTTTTAAGAAATTTCCCCTCTACAATCTTAGTGACGTGCAAACAGGAGTTTTCAGTATAACAACCATTTAGGAGGAAAATTAGTGTGGAATGCAGAGTTTTGTGGAAACAGTTTTTGCCTATAGGAAAAGTTGGCAAAGTGTTCAATCATACCATGATGTGAGATTTACTGACATCACAAACGTTTGAAGACAAAATTTTAATTTGCCTCACCCCTAGCAGGATTTCTAATATTCTTACTTCACACTCATGGGATATCCTTGATGCAGTCCAGTGAATTGGAACATATAGGGGGTCATTAGGATGACGGGAGGACTTAGTCCGTCCGCCATCCTATCGGATATTGGGTACAGCCCGCCATAAGGGCGAGGGTCTCGTAGGGGGCATTAGGATGCGCCCGCCACAGTGGCGGGCGCATCCTGCCTTTTAAACATTGTGGCAGGCGGTGCTCTCAGCACCGCCCGCCACAATGCTAAAAATGCATGTGTGCATTTGCATACACAAAGCGGCAGGCAACGCGCAGTGCCTGCCTCATTGCGTATGCAAATGCAGTGGGGTACCACAGGTACCCCCATGTGCACCCCCCACCTCGCCTTCACCATGGGTGCCCGCAGGGGGCCCCCGAAGTGAAGGCTGTCTGCCTTTCCGTGGCGGCAAAAAGGCATCTGTTTTGGTCCATGCTAATATGGCTGGCGGTGTCTGATAGACACCGCCACCATATTAAACCTTTTCCGCCCAAAGCGGCAGACGGTCTTTCCGTCCGCCGCGGTCCCCCCGCCATAGTAATATGGCGGGGGGAAATGGGTGGCGGGCGGGTGAGGATGTCTGGTGAATCACCACTGCCCGCATGGCAGTGGCGACCCGCCAGACATCCTAATGGGCCTCCTATTGTCTTATGGTAGAGGAGAAATTTTCATTTGAGCCATAGGCAAACCATAGATTGTCAGTCCCTTTAGGCACCTGCCACTGCAAGATCTTGAGGCAAAATGGATTAGTGAGTTAATTGTTCCCCTCTGAGAGAAGTGATGGGCTGCAGGTCAAAGTTTGAATTCTGACAAGACTGCCTCAGCCTTTCATCCTTCCCAGTTTGGTAAATTGATTACCTTTGAATGGTGCAATAGTAACTTATTTTGCTTACACCACTTGGAAAATGAAAGTGCAGTATGAAGCGCTATAAGGAAAAAAAATATATCTTAATCCTTTTTTTCCCCACCTGCTGGTCAGTCCTTCCTCATTTCCATCAGCTTCTTAAAAGCAACAAACAGATCAACAGAAACTGGTGAAGCTGGGGTCAATGGACCTCGTTTACTAGAGGAGTCGCATCTGGGTTTATGCCCCCATTCTTTGGTGGCAGACAATAAGAATTACAGGCAGGATCTGGGTAAAATCCTAGAACTCCACATCTTCAACCTGATCCTCGGCAAAAAGTCACTTAAGCTTGTGATGCTGGCCCAGAAGCTGTTAGCTCTCCAGTTGATGGATTATTTATGTACTTAATCTCTACTATAGCTTCCTATATATTGTAGGTTGAACTTCAAACCAAAAAGGACAGTGAGCTAAAATCAGCTCAATAAAAATGTATTTATATCTTATTCATCTTTTACAGAGATGATGCATCAAGCAAACTCCACCTTCACTTCAGTATTTTTGGCGGGAATTTTCTATTTTTCTCAAAATATTATTCTTAGGTAGTAGAGGTTTTCATGAGCGCTACTTCAAAACTTATTGATTTTTTGCAACCGTAGGTGGAAATGAGCTTTAAAATTCACTATTTGACTCAATTTTTTTAATTGTCTCTCTGGAAGAACCAGAGAACTGTACCATGAAGTAGCCAGGCTTTCTTAGTGCCTTTCGGGCAGGTATTTACTACCCATCGTGATGTCATCATTGAGATGCCAAAGGGTACTCTGGTAAGGAGACCTCTAACTGTGACTTTGAGGGTTTAGTGGTGGGCGCATTTGAGCCTTACCCCCTTTGGGCTTCTCTGGTGGGTGATATTGTCTGATGATCATGAAGGGAGGCAACATTTGGCAGCTAGCCTAAAGGGGCATTGTTGGACGTGGCCCTCTCTACAGGGTCATCCCCAAACGTTTTGGTTTCACCATCCTGTTTCTGAACCCATTTTTGTTGCTTTTTTGGACTCTACACACTTTACCACTGCTAGCCAGTACTAAGGTGCTTGTGCTCTCTCCTTTAAACATGGTGAAACTGGCTTACAACCACTTGACACATTTAATGTACTTGTAGGTTTCTGGTAAAGTGGTATTACATGTACCCCGGGCCTGTAAATGAAAAGCTACTAGTGGGCCTGCAGCACTGATTGTGTTGCTATTGCAGCCAGTTTGTGCAGTTTTAAACTGCTGTTTCGACCTGGCAAAATAAACCATTTGCCTGGACTAAACCTTCCTTTTTAATTTACTTGAGTTACCCCTAAGGTAGGCCCCAAACAACCCATGGGGCAGGGCGCAATGTAGTTAAAAAGTTGGACATGTACTTTTACATTTTATATGACCTAGTAGTAAAAAACTCCTACATTTATTCTTCACTGCTGCCAGACCTACTTCTCTCATAGGATAACATTGGGTTACCTTATTATATTTAATAAGTGATAACTGTCAATTGGGAGCAGGTAGTGATGTTGAATTTGGTCTTTAAAGAATTGTAATTTAAAGCCCTCTTTAGGGGTTAAGTCGGATTCTATTTCACAATTCTGAAGATGCCCCTTTTAGGAAGTTACTAATCTGACTGCAGACTGCCAAATTTCCGCTGCGCTACAAAACTTAACAGAATAAACTCCTTCAATTGAGAAGTCGCTGCGGACTGGAAATTTAATTACACTGTCCAAAAAGCACCAGAGTTCACTTACCTGTATCTTTTGACGACTATTCACTTTAAACAAAAGTTACAGAATGACGATCAATTTGACATATACGTATCAATTGTATTCTATAATTCTTGAATCTTTAGAAACACCATTCAGGGGTCAACTGTTACATTTTTGATAGTCCTGAAGATGGTCTCATGGACAAATGCATAAAGACTGAAACGTCGACACTTAAACTCTCTTCTGGAAAATAATGTACACTGAGAAGAAGTGTTTACAATATTGACATTGAAGGATTATACAATTGTATTTAGTTTCCTCTTGTTACATTGTTTGTATAACTGTGTAGTACCCTTGATAAATTTCAAAAGTTAAAACTTTTTTCTATATATACCCGTGTTTTGAATATTTATTGTTTTGTGATTGGTTCATTGGTTCTTATGCCCTCACAAGGAACAAAAATATTTCTTAGATAAAAAACATTTGAATAATATCTCTCAGGTGAGTTTATCATTAATTCTTGCAGTTAAAAATATATATCAAAGGCAATAGAACAAGTATTCTAAATAAATCCCTTGAAGGCGCTTTTTACCTGTTTATTCCTTTTAGGAAGTTGGCATTTTTCTTGTCCTAACCACTTGGTGCCTGCAGCCTGTACCTTGAGTCACATGACTAGGTGTAACTGGCAGTTGGTCTTGGTGTATTGTTCCCCGACAGAGAGACAAAGAGGGAGTATGTGGTAACATGATGGGCCATCTCTGACTTTATAGATGGTGGAGCTGGCACCTATCACACTTGCACATCACAAAGTCTCTGCCTCAACAACAGGTCTCACACTATTGGTTTGTAACACCAGACAAGCCAGGGCTAGGATAGGGAGAAAGAAACGTTCTAAACACCTTTGGGGTGGGAGCCTCGATTGACTTCTCCTATTTCAAAACTAGCACCAAGTATGAATATTGGACCCTCAGACCCAACTTTTCAATGCACACCTGGATCTGTTGATACTACAGAAGAAGGTACCTTGCTGCACAAGTGCTGCTTGAGGCCTGACATGCTTGCTATGAAGGAAGACTGGACAGTCATCCTTCATCACAGGCTGAAGTGACTCCAAAGGTTGGCAGACTGATCTCCTTTTCTGATCTACAGGGACATAACAAGCTCCAAAGGCCTCCCTGCAGCTGCCTTGACCTGTAACAGGACCTGCAGTTGGAACTGCCAGAGCCTTGCTGGCCTCTGCTGGAGTGAGTTCATGAACCTTCAAGTGGTGCCCCTCATATCCCAGACACTTGGGGTGGCATCAATTGAGCTCCCCTTCCAAGAAAATGAGAAATCATGATGTTTTGTGCTCTTCACAACTGCAAATATCCCATTTGCGCCCAAATGATGCCGTCCACATCCAACGAAAACTTCGGTGAACCCGACACTTTGCCCTACCATGACCACCAGCGACGATCAGCAATGTTAGATTTTAACTTTGCACTACCGCATTGACAGCCCATGATGGCTGCCAAACGTGCATGTCTAGCAATGACTGTCCACGATGCCTGACAAGATCTTCGTGTTACAGCGAATACCATCTGCGGTTCCAGGCCTGCTACTGCGCTACAGCGATGACCATCTGCAATGCTCTCCCTGCTCCTCAAGCCCTCCTCCACTGCAAACTGGACTCTTTGCACTAGACTTCTAAAAGTAACTCTTTCAACTAGCCTAACCTGGTTTCTGTATCCTGCCCATGCTCCATCGCGTCGGCCTGCACTTGTGACTTTCACCCAGTCTTGCACAACCTGATAACCACGAGTGGAGGTTTGTTATTTTAGGCGCTATACAACTTAAATATTTAAAATTGCATATCTCTGGTCTTACTGATTGGATTTTTGTTGTTTTGGTGTCAAATAATTTATTTAATTGTACTCTGTTTTTGTAAAATTGATGTGGGATTTTTCTTCCATTGTGTTTTCACTTTACTACAGTTTGAAGTGCCACATAAATACTTTACACATTGCGTTAATCCTGAGCTAAGCTACCAGAGGGACTGTGCCAAACTTCTAGATGGTTAGGCATAGGTTAATTTGGGGTTTACTTGTGTTTACCCCTGACAAGAATTGTGGTTGATGCTTCAGTAGAATTTCTGCCCCCTCAACCAGTAACCTGATTTCTTGCAGGTGGAGTCAAGAACTTGAAACAAAAGGACAGTTAGGGCTAACCGCATCTCTGTTCCTCAATACCAAGCATGCTGGTCAGCAGGGACAGTGTGAGTTTTAGCTTTTGAGACTTAGGGTAGGTGTGGTGTCAGGTTTATTGAAGAGCTGCAAGGGTGAAAGTTAGTTTTGTTGTAGATGGCAAGCACACATGGGTATCGATGAAGAGGTGGTGGGTAGGGCCAACCTTACTAAGCCTGTGGTGTTATACCAGACCTGGTTCCCTAGGAGGTGGTTGGCAGGGGCGTAGCAGTGACTATTTTTGTCTGCTCTCCCCTGAAAAGCAAACTGAAGTGGGTGACAGTTGGGTTGGGTGCAATGGCAGGAAAAGATGAGGCACCTTCAGAGGCTGGCTCTCCAGAGCTGAGAGGCTGTTCTGAGAGGCAAACAAGTTATGGTGGATATGGGTAATAAGTTGAGTGCTGGGTAGGAGGACAAGCCTGCCACAGGTGAAGTGTGCATGGTGGCGGTGCCTGGGAGACAGCATGAGGCTGCAGGGGCTACTAGAGCTGGTAACAAAGAGCTTAGGTTGGAGTAGACAAATAACTTACCAGTTTCATCAAAAGAGTCCGGCTGCGCCGATTTCTTCAAGAACGCAGTGCCATCAGGTCCTAGGGAGGTGGTGCTGGCAGTGGAGGAGGTGGGAGAGCCAATATGTGATGCTGGCCTGCCTCTAGATGTATCTAGTGACAGCAGGCCCAATCAGCAAACAAAGAAAGAGGACTGTGGCAGCCTCGGGCCATAGACAGGGTTAGGGGACTGGTAGAAAAAGCAAACAAAGGGCCCTACTGCGCCCAGGTACAGGTGTGGCAGGATAATGATGAAAGAGGGGAATAAAATGATGGTGGTGTGGAAGATACCAGAGAACTATTACTGCACAACAGGTGCACAGGAAGTCATTTGAGTGGATGGCCCCTAGCAATAGGGCTGTATTTACTAATGTTAAATTAGCCATGGCTCTGAGTGAGGGCATTGGGGGTAATAATTACCAGGCTCAGTTTGAGCCATCTTTTGTAGAGCTAGTGCCAGCGGGAAGGTCAAGAAGAATTCAGCACCAAAGGATAGGTGGGTGTTGGGGGATGAGAACAGCCAAGCGGACAGAGAGACGCAGCTTCAGGGTAAGGGATCAGATGATCAGTCGAGAGGTTCTCCATCCAGATAAAATAATGGCTGGCATCAGGACTGCAAACTTTTGCGCAAGCCCTGACCTTACACAAAGGGAGTGTCAATGAACATAGGGAAGAAAGTTGTGGTGCACTGTGTGGTATGTGTTGTTGACACAAAAGATGGTAAGGAGGTGAGGTAAGGCAAGTATGTGCAAGACCAAGGTCCCGCCCAGAGTGAACAAGAAGCTATAGCAGGTAAAGACTAAGGATGCAGGCGTGAGTGATAAATGGGACTTGATGGGTGAGGATATTAAAAGAGACATGGAGAGTAAGGTTATTAAACACAAGAGCCTTTCATACATAAGAGTTTCTAAGCTGGTTGGGTGTATTTAATGGCGTAGATCAAGAAGCTTATCTGGAAAGGGAAGTAAATTGAAGTATTCAGGCTCTTACATAGAGAGGTGAGGGCAGAGGAGGGCTCAAAAGAAGAGTATGAGTTTCCAAGAGTCCCAGGGTGCATTTACAATAGAGAATTGGATGTCTACCTTACTTTTTTCTTCTAGCAGATATTGCACAAATGTCCCAAATGATGTGTGGCCTTATTAATTAAATACATTGATGTGGTCTGGAAGGAGCAATTAACTTTTGGCTGGTGGGAGTGGGTTAGGTATGACAAAGAGTTCAGGGCATGGTGAGTGGAAGATGTGGATGGGATTTAGGGATAGCTGGACAATAAATTGTTTTTGAAGACAATGACACCGGCCAGGCTGGCACCGATGACATATACTGCAAGTGGCTGGCTGCTGATATGTGGAACCTTTTAAGAACTTCTCCCCCATGGAGAGGTGGGTTTAGTGAGACTCGGACAAAAAGGACCTGCAAGGGCCTTATGGACATACAAGGGAGTATTCAACAGAGAGTTCTGATGTTTTCGGCACAAATGCTCCAAGTTCAGTGAGAAGCACACAGTTATGCAGTGTGGGTAATAGGCAATGTTGTACCGGAATTTGAGGTCAGAACGCCTTGGGGAAGGGCCCATACAACAGTTAAGTTTAACTGACTGCCGAATTGGATTTAGGTTGGGGTACGAGGTCCCAAGGGAATGTAAAAGAACATGTAGTTTTTATTTGGACAAAACTAATGAAGGAGATTGACATTTGATTCATTTGATAATTGGCATGGTCTCTAAGAAGGAGCACAGAGAATTTAGGCTTATACATAACCTATCCATCCTGAAGATTTGAGTAAGGACCATCATTACCATGAGTTTGGGATTGGATCCGTTATGGCAAAGTAAGATACTAAGTCAGCTTTTCGACTATTGCCAGTACATCCCATGGATTTTTTATTGCTTAGGATTGAGTTTGCAGGGTTTTTTTGTGGAAAGGGGTTTGCCTATGGGTAGTTCAATTTCCTGTTCATTGTTTGAGGCTTCTTGTACTTCCCTACAGTATTTGTTTGAGTTTGTGAATGGAGCAGACAATATATCTTAATATTTAGATTATGTTTTCATAGTTTTTTCATCGCTGGTCCTCTGTTATCCTTATAATGTGCTGTTTTGTTGGTTAAGTTTGAAAAACTGAAGAAAGATGGGGGAGTACAATTGGTGTCTTTGGTGCCAGCTAATATGGTGGGTCCAGTTGAGATTCTGACTTTTTAGGAATGGAACTGGCTTAAGAGAAAATGGAGGTTAGGTTGACATTGGAAACG
The DNA here is from genome assembly GCF_964263255.1 of Lissotriton vulgaris. Classification (NCBI taxonomy): domain Eukaryota; kingdom Metazoa; phylum Chordata; class Amphibia; order Caudata; family Salamandridae; genus Lissotriton; species Lissotriton vulgaris. The sequence continues at coordinate 342,606,511 of NC_141693.1, forward strand.
AAAGATAAATGATGGATCTTTTGGACAGGAAGCTAACAAAAGAAACGGGCTAGGTCAGAGACATTCACATGCTTATTGGACATCTGTATTTTGACTGTAAAGCTGTGAGTGTGGGTCATGCTTTTTGCTAGAGATTGAGTTTTGCCCTTTCTTGTTCCTTACTTCCTTGCCCCAGGGTGTTTTTGAATGCAGGGGTGAAGGACCTTTATCCAGAACAAGACCACCGCCAACTCCAGCAACTCTAAGTAACTCCTCAGTATCATCCAGGAATTTACCAAGCCCCCCCATCGAGACCAAGAACATCACCCCCTCCCAGGACCTCTGCGACAAGCTCGTATCCTACTTCCGTCTGAAAATAAAGAGCCTCTACTATCATTTCAACAACCAGACACCAGATGCCAAAATCACCTCCCTCTCCAGCAACGAGAGCCAGATCACCATCTCCCACTGGACCCTAGTCACCACCTCAACCATGAAAGGTATCCACTCAGGTGTCCCCACGGATTCCTGTCCACCACACATCTACCACAGAGCCGAACTCCCAAACTATGATGCGCCATCAACACCACCCTCAAGACCTGCACCTTCCCCAGCGACTGTAAATGAACAGAAGATAGAACTCTGCTCAAGAAGCCGTCACCCAACCCCACAGATCTCAGGAACTACTGCCCCATCTCCCTCCTCCACTTTGCGGCCAAAATCACAGAGAAGATCGTCAATGCCCAACTAACAAAATTCATCGAAGAAAAATCCATTATTGATCCCTCCCAATCCGGATTCCAAAGCGATCACAGCACCAAAACCACTCTACTTGCCGTCACAGACGATATCCCCACCCTCCTAGACCAAGGATACACAGCAGCCCTAATCCTACTCGACCTCTCTGCAGCATTCGACACCGTTTCCCACCGCACACTTGCTGCCAGACTCCTCGACGAATGCATACAGGGAACCGCCCTCGAATGGATCCGCTCCATCCTCTCCAGCAGAACCCAAAGAATCAGACTGCCACCTTTCCTCTCCGAACCCATGAAAATCAACTGCGGTGTGCTCCAAGGATCATCCCTCAGTCCCACGCTCTTCAACATCTACATGACCCCCCACCACCATCGGCAGACAGCACGGACTCAGCATAGTATGTTATGCCAATGACACCCAACTCATCCTCTCCCTCACCAAGAACTCCACCACCACCAGACTCAACTTCCAGGAAGTAATGAAGGACGTGACATCCTGGATGAGCAGCAGCTGCCTGAAGCTCAACTCAGAGAAGGCAGAAGTCCTTGTCCTCTGACCCTACCCTTCCGCATGGGAAAACACCTGGTGGCCCACCGCCCTTGGCAGCCCTCCCACCCACCACGGACCATGCCTGAAACCTCGGCATTGTACTCAACTCCTCCCTCCATGACCGACAGCTCATCGCTGTCACCTCCAGCAGCTTCAACACCCTGCGCAACCTCCAAAAGACCTTCAAATGGATCCCCCCCAAATCAAGCAAGACCGTCACCCAAGCACTCATTACCAGCAGACTGGACTACAGAAACGCCCTCTACGCCGGGATCAAAAGTCTCGGCTCTACACACTCCAGACCTTACAGAACACCGCAGCCGGACTCGTCCTATGCATCCCTCGACACAAACACATCACCCAACACCTGCGCAACCTCCACTGGCTTATGGTAGAGAAGAAAGTCACTTTCAAGATACTCAACCATGTCTACAAATCCCTCCACAATGCCAGACCCCAATATCTCAATGAGAGGATCTCCTTCCACATACCCAAGAGAAACCTCCGATCCGATGACCTGACCGAAATCCCTCTTATCCGTAAAGCCAGGTGAGTTGGAAGAGCCTTCTGCTACATTGCGGCCAAGAACTGGAACGAGCTCCCGATCGATATCAGACATGCCCCCTCTCTGAACATCTTCAGGAAGACACTCAAGACCTGTCTCTTCGACTGAACGAAGCTGCAAACCTCCCCCCCAGCGCCTTGAGACCCTCATGGGTGAGTAGCGTGCTTACAATTCCCCTGATTGATTTTTGAGGGTCTTCCATGGTGTTCGTACAGAAGGGCTGAGGAGGAGGCAGACTGGTCTTTTGAACTGCTTTCAGGTGCGGCAGGTGGTTCTTGTGTTGGTGTTGTTTGTGAAGAGCACTTGTGCACGAAGTCATGGCCAGAAGAATGGAAATGTGGTGGACACAGCATTTCCTTTTTGGAGTTCTTTCCCTTGTGAGTTGCTGTATGTCTTCAGGGTACGCACTTGACTAATAATAAGGTGCTTTTCTATATGGACAACTTGGTAGTTGTCAATATTGTTAACATACAGTCAGCTAGGGATTTGAAGGTTTAGTAGATTTTGAAAATGTTGGTGATGTGTACCATGTACAATGTGACTTTTAGGGCTTACCATATTAAGGGAGTGGACAATGACATTGTGGATGCTCTCTCCCATTGGCAGTGGCAGATATTCCATGGGCAGACTAGAGGAATACATTCATGCCTGGGCACCTGTATCTTTTGGATGGGCCGTGTGATGGAACTGGTCAAAGGTTCAGCCTCCACATGACAAGAATATAGACTAACATGGTCAAAGTGTTTGGCTTTGGGGGCTAGTAGAGTGAATGAAAAAGAGGGCCTTGATCGGCGAATGGCTCATGACGTAAACTTTATAATGTTTTTGATTAATGAAGGTTGTTGGTGTTGACTATTGCAGACTTAACGCACCTCCCACTTTACGAATGAATGCCTACAAATTAAAGTCCTTTGTAAAGAGGGCGGCGCATCAAGCAGAAACACAAAGGTTTGGAAAACAATTGGGTTTTGATAACCTCACAGTTAAAATTTAAGTGATTTGTAAAAGGTAGAGTGTGTTGGCATAAGCTGGTGCCAAAGTTGGAGTCATTGACTTGTAACTGAAAGCAGAGGTGAACGCCGCCCTGCCTTATCTTAGTAGTGTGGTGCATTCAGGATTGCAACAGGGGGCAACAGAGGGCGGCTGCCTACACCCCCCCCCCCGTACCTGGCCCCTCAGAGAAACAGTGTGGGGGTGAGGGGGGTCAGACGAAAATACACTCATGGAGGAGGATGCCTGACTCCAACATGGCGGCCGTGCGAGCCCCAATCATCAGGAGGCAGCCTATGAGGGATCTCAGAATCTCAGAATACCCGGGTGCCTAACCTTGTCATGGCAACCACACAAACGGACTACACAACTAGGTGCCTACCTACTATTCCTCACTCTCAAAGACCTTACATCACCCTCCCCCTTCTCGCTCCACTGGTCTGCAGCAGATAGGGAAGCCCCTCCAACCACACCGGACTCCTTGGACTGGCACATTGAGCTTACACCAGTGAGGTTAGGGGTACCCCTCCACCATCCTCCCCCACCCGGCTCACCCATCATGACATAAACTATGTGATCTTCCTCCAACCATTGACACCTAGCTAGCTGACTGATGCCCGGTGGAGCTTCCTGTTAGCTAAAGAGGAGATGGGTTGTTGACTTCCCCCTCAGCCGTCACCTACCCAGCCGGACTTTGGGCAGACTTTCCTTTGTCTCTCCATCGTACCTCCCCCCTACCCCTTTAACCTTTACCCTTCCCCCCTACCCTTCTACGCTCCATTTATCTCACCTTCCTATGCTCTTTATTTGTTTTTTAGCCGAGACCTTGCTATTTGGGCGAAGCCCAGTGGAGCTACCTGATAGCTAAAGAGAAGATGGGCCGTGGACTTCCCCCTAGGCCATCACCTACACAGCCGGACTTGGGGAAGACTTTTCCTTGCCTCCCCTTCGTATCTCCCTCCTACCCCTTCACCCTACCCCCTTACCCTTCTAAGTTCCATTTGTCTCATTTTCTATACTCTTTAAATGTTTTACTAGTAACTGATGTAACCTGTTACCTGCTGTAATTTTTATAATTTTGTGGAACCTCATGTAAAGCCCTCTGATACCTTCGGGTCTAGCCAGCAATAAATAAAACTCATTAAATAAAGTAAATAAATAAATTGACGAAGCCTTCTCCTGCACGGGTATTTTTCCGATACATTTAGGGGAGAACGATTTAATATAGATGAAAGGTTTAGCCCATTTAAAGGGTATGAAAGAAGACATTTTGGAAATCAAATGGCTGTGGACAGGAACAACCATTGTGATGGCAGAGTTTTTGCAACAGAGGGAATGGAGAGATGTCAGGAGGCCTGAGGCTGTTGAGAGGTTGAGGCGAAAATGCAACAAGGATATGAGAAAGCTGGTGCACAGACAGAATATCGAGTTTTAAGTGTCGACATACAAAAATATTGAGTTAGATACATCGTGATACAGAAATATCGACAGCAAGAATATCGTGGTCAAGAATATTGACTTGCAGGTTAATATTATGATTTTTGGAAATATTGAAGTAATTATTATCGTTTTCAAAAATATGATCGTTTAAAATATCAATGTTTTAATTAGTGTTAGGTATTTTAGTTTGTATTTTAAAAGTATTTGATCTATTTTTTTTGTATAAGAATTGCTTTTGTTATTTAATATATGTTTTAAATTTTTAGTAGTTATGAATTTTAATTTAATTACATTTTGTGTTTTTTAGTTCTGTAGCGGGTTGTGGGTTTATAGGAGAATAGGATGGGAAGTAATTTATTATAATACATTTTTTTTTAATTATGTATTAGTATATTTATAATTTTGATTTTATTGTGTTAATTGCTGGAATTAATGTATTATTGATTAATTATTAATTGGTTGTTGATTATTATTAATAAATTAATTGGTAATTATGTTGATTGTGTCATTTTTTTGTAGGAGAGGGTTGTGAATTTATAGGGGAATAGGGTGGGAATTAATTTAATTATAAATGTTTCCATAATTTTTATTTATTCATATTTATTTTATATTTTATAGTGTTAATTGTGGGAATTAATTTATTATTAAATATTTATTAATTGGTTGTTAATTATTATTAATTAATTAATTGGTAATTAATTATGTAAATCACGTCTTTTTTTAGGAGCTGTGATGGGGTTTATAGGGGAATAGGGTGGGGAGTAATTCATTTATAATGAATTAATCATTGTTTGTTAATTAATGCTAATTAATTAATTAAAATGTAAATATGGCAATTGTGTAATTAATTCTAGATGTAAGTTATGGGGTTTATAGTAGTAAAGGGTGGTAAGTAAATTATTTTAAATTAATTAACAAGTTGTTAATTGATAATAATTTATTTATGTAAAATTAGTTATAGAAATTGTGTAATGATTTTTAGGTGTGGGTTGTGGTGTTTATTGGGGTAGAGGGAAGAAGTAATTTATGTTTAATTAATTATTAATTAGTTGATTATTAATATTAACTAATCAATTGATAAATATTTATGGTATTTGTTTATTTTTATTTTGTGTGTGGGTTTTGGTTTTATAGGGGTAACGTTTGGGGAGTAAATTAATTTCTATCTGTCTTAATTTGTTTTTTATTAATATTATTTCTTTAATTGATAATCAATTATGTTAATTATGGAGGTACATTCTTTTAAAAATGTAGATGTGTGTTATGAATTATGTGGTGTTATAGTGTAGGAAATAAAAAAGATTACATTTATGTAATAATTAATGTTTTTGTTTATAAATAATTGCTATTAAAAAAATATTTTTTTGTTTGTAAATTATTATTTTTTAATGTTGAATAACCTTTATAGGTATTTGTTAGATCTTTTTAACATTATAATCTGTTTTTTTTTTAATATTTAATATTTTTATGTATGTTTTATTTGTTGTTTTTATTAACCTCTTTTGTGCGGCCGCAATTCTGCGCCTGTGTGGCACTTCTAAAGAGTGGGCGGGTTCATGACAGCCCCCAGCCGTCATCAGCACACGCCCACTGTGCTGCATGACGGACGGGCCGTGATCAGCATGCAAGGGGTTAAATCTTTTGCGTTGTTGATATTTTGTTTGTTTTTATTTTTGAACTGACTCCAGAGGATATATTAATTTTTACCCCTCCACTGTCCAACACTTTCCTTACTGTTGCACTCAGTGGAGGGGGAATAGTAATTTTCACCCCTCCGCTATCCAACATTTTCCCTACTGTTGCACTCACTGCACAGGGAATATCAAGTTTTACCCCTCCGCTATCCATCACTTTCCCTACTGTTGCACTCACTGGAGTGGAAATAGTACGTTTTACCCCTCTGCTATCCAACGCTTTACCTACTGATGCACTCACTGGAGTGGGAATAGTAATTTTTACCCCTCCGCTATTCAGCACTTCCCCATCCGCTATCCAACACTTTCCCTATCGTTGCAGTCACTGGAGTGGGATTAGACATTTTTACTAGTCTGATATCCAAAATGTTCCCTGCTGTTGCACTAACTGGAGTGGCAATAGTAATTTTTACACCTCCGCTATCCAACACTTTCCCTAACGTTGCACTCAATGGAGTGCAAATTTTAGGTTTAAAGACTATTAAATATTTTAATGTTTTAATTAATTAATTAATGTATTTATTTATTTATTTTCTTTGGTCCTCATTCGCCAATGAGTAGAAACAGAGCTGCTGGATTGCTCCCATGGCCTCCCTCTCGAAGGCACTAGCTGGAGCACTCTGCAGCTAATTGGAGGTGCTTTACACAAAACATCACTGAGTAGATGTTCTGATATCTGGGCGCCCTTCAGAACCAGGGAGGTAAAGTATGTCTGGTGTAAAGGCGTAATCATTGGACCAGGTTGTTTATTTAGCGAGAGGAGAGCCAAGCCTCACACCGGCTCCAAAAATCCAGCCTATTTTCCCTGTTGTTCATAGGAATCTTTTTCTCCAGTTTAACTCTATCTATTTTCATGGTATAATTAACAGAGATGATCCACTCTGGAAAAGAGGGGGGAATATCCTGTATCCATTTTTTACATACTTCTCTTCTTGCCACAAGATCAAATATAAAGATAACTTATTCATCCATCTGGGGAGCACCTCACATTCTGGTAATAAGCCAAAAACACTAAACGTCGGCTTACATGAATGTTGAGACCCAACATGTCTCCAATACATTTTATTACCTCCACCCAAAAGAGTTGGAGCATGGGACACTCCAGGAAAATATGGATGTCATCCGCTTCCGGAAGATGGCACTTCGGACATTTAGGTAGTGGACCTTTCGAAAACTTTGCAAGTTTGTGTGGAGACCAGTACACTCTGTGGATACAGAAGATATGGTTCCTTTTCAAATATGCAGGCTGGACCGTAGTATACAAAGTGTCAAGAGATACTTGCCATATATCTTTGAGATGGCCGCCAGGCAAGCTCTCTCCCCACACCTCCGTTGGTAGGTTGAATTCTCCTTCCTCCAGGTCCATCATTAACCAATAGATAGTCGATAACTTCAATTTCTTCCTGGTCTTTTTCCAAAGAACATTTTCTAATTCATTACTTTGCCCACATCTAGTCCACTATTCTGTTGCCATCTCCTTAATTGCCAGTATTTACATTTTGAGAGCCTATTTTCCGTAAGAAAAGACAGATCTTCCCATGATAACAAAGACTCTCCTGAAACTAATTGTCCCCAGCATCGGATACCAGCATCTATCAATGGAGTAGACAAGGAGTCTCTAGTCCATCCAGGTGATCCTGGAGCGTTCCAGATGAGAGCAAGAGCACTAAAGTAGCTGATCTTCAGAGTTTTTCTGACCTTTGCCCAAGTGCCAGCAAATTCTCGTAATGTGTTTAGTCACACTTTTTTAAAAAAAATCTTGGATCACCATATTTATATGAAAAATACCCTTGATTTCATTACAAGAACGGAGGCTACATTATGCATACAACTTTTAATTGCGTCTCCAAGCAGCCGCATCACAATTAAAAGGTTCCATAAAGAACATTGAAAACAAATAAAGGGCATGAGCCAACAAGAGACTGCCTCTTTTAAATGCGGCTCTGAGCAGATAAGTTGCCTTTCATTCTTACCTTATCTTTTATTAATTATTACCACTATTGTCTTATTATTGATATTACAGTGATATATGTGATTAGGTGATTTTGGACTTGTGTCCCCTCTCTCTTTCCTATTCACCTCCATACCGATTTCCAATTTATGGAAATCCCCTCCTTCCCTCCTTCCCCTGGGTCCTTTGACCTACGTTGTTTTTATGCCTAAATGTCCTACACTTTTGTGTATATACCATCCTTTTCCCTAACGGTTTTCTTTTAGCACACGTGAGTATTCGCGTTTTTATTACACTAAATCGTGTTATTGAATTTATTACTTGCCCTCTCCTCGGCATTCTCCCCTGCCTCCGCGCACGCTTCCCCGCAATTAGCCGCTTTTACTTCATTTACTTTTCAGTAAACATCTCGCTCGTAACGCGAGTTAAGCCTCCCACTGATTTCACGGAAAGGCCCTCGGCAACAACCGCGCTACGCAAGCGCGTTGCCAAGGCCTTTCCTCTTCACCGAAGAACAAGCATTGTTCCGCTCCGGCGCATGGCGCCGGTTACCATGGAAACCAAAGACGCGGCTGATCGCGAGCGGCTTCGAGTTCGTTACTCGGCCATCGCGATCAGCTGTGCCTACACCGTGCATCTAAACTCGGATTAATTTGTTTTAGATAACACCAAACTCGAATTAATTCATTTTAAATAACTCCACCTCTTAAATAACAAAACGAAACTCCGCCTCTTCAAAAACGAAACTCCGCCTCTTCGCAAAATCAAAATATATACATTATCCTCTTACAATGTCTGGGTCAGATTCTGAGGATGCTTCTGCTCCTACCCCCAATGCTGAGGGCGATCACCTCAATACCTCATTGAATGAGGAAGTACACTCCTCCATACATGGTTTTCAGAGAAAGGCGATCTCCTCTAAGAGACCTATCTCCCCTGAAAATCAAGATGATTTCTATGAAGGTAATTCTATTGATACTAATTACATAAGGGGTAAAAAAGTTAAGAAGACTAAAAACATTGAACAATTTATCCCGAAGAGCACTATTGGAGGTCCCAGCACCTCACTTTATCTGGGAGGTCCCCGCACCTCAAAACCTTTGGGTGCCCCTCGCGGCACAACTCGTCATGGTGTCCATCGCGGCACAACTTATTATGATGTCCCTCGCGGCACAAAATACCCTGGTGTCCATAGCGGCACACAATATCCTGGTGTCCTTAGCGGCACACAATATCAAAGTGCTCACGATCATACACTTGATAATGACTTCAGAGATGATAATTCCTCAGACACGCCCGACGAATATATTCTTGATTTAAATGATGACTATGATGAAGACCTTTTTAACCCTCCAGAGTCTTCCTCTGGTTTAAAAGATACTATCCTTGACCCTCTCGGGAAGAAATGTTTTCTCCCCTTAATCTTAAGCATCCTAGGAGTTCGGAATGGTGGCCTCATCAACATGTAGCAAAATTCATTGATAAATGGTTGAGATTTCCTCTTGAACCCAATACTCGTAACATCCTACGAGCTGAATGTTCGAGGCCTTCCATTGTCGAAAAAGTCTGCCAAACTCCTAATTTAGACCCTGAATTGATAAAATTCCTCTTTAAGCTTGGACAGGATCCTCGCAAAGGTATGGAGAGATCCCTCAAGGGTTGCCAAGACCGTGTCCTGGACGTTCTAGGCCCTTTGGCTAGAATTATTGACGCTGCGGAGGAGAGCCATCTCAATGGTACCCCCCTTAACATTGACTTGATCAGAGGCTGGAGTCAAAGAGCTTTAATCCTCCTTGGGAACGCTAATGCCAGCTTGAATGCTGAAAGACGTAGAGTTGTCCTTACCAAAATAAACCCAAAACTTTCAGACATGGCCGACAAAGAGACCTCTCAAAACCCTAAAGGCCTTCTCTTTGGCGAAGATCTCATCAAAACTCTCGGCAAATATGTCTCTACCTTTACGGCCTTGGATAGAGCCCAACAAAATATGCGCAAGGTCTTTAACAATAACCTTTTCGGTAGGGCCGGAAGAAGGGGCCAATCTTTCGGCCGGTTTAACCAACGGCCCCCCTCAAGATCTAGAGGCTTCGGAAGAGGTTACCAGCAATTCAACAATTCACAATTCTTCCCTCAAAGAGGACGCGGCATGCGCTCAAGAGGATATAGATCACGCGGCCAACCCTCCACCGATACTACTACAAGTGAGTACTATCACCCCTCCTTCCCCTCTTTCTTTCCCCTCAGAGGTGGGAGGAAGACTCAAGTTCTTTTTCCAGAACTGGAGAAAGATTACTCAAGATCCCTGGGTTCTCAACACAGTCAGAGGTTTCAAAATAGATTTTACAGAGATTCCCATTCAAGCTTCCCCTCCAAAAAATTTCCAAATCCCCTTAGAACAGCAAAAAATAATAGAGGAAGAGATCTCTTCTATGCTCAAGAAAGGTGCTATCTTACAAGTCCCCCTAGAAAAACTCAAGTTTATAAGCACCCTTTTCCTCGTAGAGAAAAAAGACAAAGGTTGGAGACCTGTTATAAATCTAAAACACCTCAACAAATTTCTAGTATACAGACACTTCAAAATGGAAGGGATTCACCTTTTGAGGGATCTTTTCTTAGAAGGGGATTGGCTAGTAAAACTAGACCTGAAAGACGCTTACTTCACTATTCCCATGGCAGAAATTCATCAACCCTTCCTCCAATTTCTTTGGAAAGATCGATTGTATCAGTTCAAAGCCCTTCCTTTCGGCCTTTCTTCTGCCCCTTGGTGCTTTACCAAGGTTATGAGACCAATTGCCTCCTTTCTAAGAGAAAGAGGAATTCGTTTGATCATCTACCTAGACGACATACTAATTATGTCTCAAGATCTTTCTCAGATCTCTCAAGATCTAAAAACAGTTATGGACCTCCTGGAAAGTTTAGGTTTCATCGTCAACAAGGAGAAATCAGTCTTGACTCCTTCAAGGTCGATGGAATTTTTGGGATTCACTGTAGACACATCGAAGTGTCTCCTTCTTCTCCCTTCCAAAAAAATTACAAAAATCAAAAAAGAAATTTGTCGTGTCCTGAAACTCCAAGACTTTCCCCTCAGGGAACTTGCAAGACTCCTCGGTCTTCTTTCCTCTTCTATCCAAGCAATTTTTCCTGGCCCTCTGAATTATCGAGCCCTCCAGAGAGTGAAAGCGAGAGCCCTAAGGTCCGGTCTTTGGTACGAGGATTTTATCTCCCTAGACCTGGAAGCCAAACAGGAACTAAACTGGTGGTTAGAAAACCTAGATGCTTGGAACGGCAAAGCGATTTTCGGTACGAAACCCGAATTCGTTTTAGAATCAGATGCCAGCATGCATGGCTGGGGAGCTTGCCTTCTCAACCAGAATACCGGTGGAACATGGTCCCTAGAGGAATCTTCCCATCATATAAATTATTTAGAACTTACAGCTGGTCTTTACGCTTTGATGAGTTTCAAACACTCACTGCAAGGAAGATCGGTCATTTTAAAGATGGACAACATGTCCGCAGTAGCTTATATAAACCGCTTAGGTGGCACCAAATCTGCGGATCTTTCGAACCTGGCCAAGAAACTTTGGATGTTCTGCTTAGAACACAAAATTGCTCTGAAAGCGGAATTCCTTCCAGGGAAAGCGAACATCTCTGCAGACTGGAACTCCAGATTCCTCAAAGATCACAGCGATTGGAAACTCAACATTTCCATCTTCAATCATCTGAATTTGGTTTGGGGACCCTTGGAAATAGACCTCTTTGCAAGCAGACTAACGTCTCAACTGAAAAAATACTTCAGTTGGATGCCCGATCCCGGCGCTCTAGCAGTGAACGCCTTCCTTCAACCTTGGAAGAATCTGAAGGCTTACGCCTTTCCCCCCTGCCATGATTCAGAGAGTCTTACAGAAAGTGAGAATCGATCAATGCTCCCTTGTTCTAGTGACTCCCTTCTGGCCCTCTCAGGCTTGGTTCCCAACAGCTCTGGAACTGGCTTACGACACCCCCTTTCTAATCCCTTGTCTAGATCATCTCCTAACAAACGTAGATGGAGAAATTCATCCTCTAATACAAACAGGGAGTTTGAACCTTCTTGTTTGGAGAGTGTCAGGAGATCTAATGAAGTCTCAGGACTTTCGTCTACAGCTTCAACTCTCCTCTCAGAGTCATGGTCACCAGGCACCCACTACAGATATAACAACATCTGGAGAACCTGGGTTCGTTGGTACTTGGAAAGGAACTTGGATTCCCTTGAAGCACCTATTGTCGACATAGTTAATTTTCTCTGTGAACAATTTGATAGGGGTCTTAGCTACAGAACCATCAATTGTTATAGATCCGCTATTTCCGCTGGTCATACCCTCGTGAATGGTAAAACGGTAGGTAAAAATGTTATCATTTGTAGAATTATGAAGAGTATCCATCTAAGAAGACCCCCAAAACCTAAGTATGATTCTCTTTGGGATGTTAATTTGATTTTAGACCTCTTTACCAACTGGCCTGATAACACATTCCTTAACAGGAAACTCCTCTCTATCAAACTTGCTAGTCTTCTTTGCCTTATTTCATGTAGAAGAGTCTCTGATGTTAAAGCTTTAGACATTTCCTTTAGGTCCTACAACATGTTTGGCGTTAAGTTTGAAATTCATAGAAGAACTAAGACTATGTCTGATTCTATTTTCTATCCACGTTTTGACTCCTGTCCTAAACTTTGTGTCGTTGATTGTTTAAAGGAATATGACCAGAGAATATCTCCTCTTCGACCTTCTGATGTCAGTCAATTACTTATTTCCTTTGTTAGACCTCATAAAGCTATTTCCTCTACTTCCATTGCTAGATGGGTCAAAACAGCTATGAGCCTAGCAGGTGTTGATTTACGTAAGTTTCAGGCTCACTCCCTTAGGGGTGCTATGGCCAGCAAATCCCTCTGGTCTGGGGGTAAGCTTGATGATATTCTTAAAGCTGCTGATTGGTCGAATGCTAGCACGTTTGCTCGACATTACTGTAAACCAATAGAACATATGTCTGATGTTGTGTTACAAGGCTACCAACATGCATAATGTAGCCTCCGTTCTTGTAATGAAATTGCGATTCTCCTATTACCATGACTAGAGAATCTGGATTTCATTAAAGACACGGAGGCTCACATTATCCCACCCATCCCTCCCTGGGATGCGTTTACAATTATCTATTACCTTTGATGCGTTTACAACTATGTATTACCTTTCTAAATTGTTACATTGGTTTTAATGTACATCTAACTTTTGCATTGGTATTCTTTTTAATGTTTAGGTTTGGATTTCTCCAATTTTACCCCTTTTTTTCCTTCTTTGCAGATGTTCCTTCCTAATCTAAGATGTTTGGATCCTTCCATCTCTTGGCTTCTTCGGATTTTATGAAGTTGATCTCTTCTGAAAGTTTCTCAAATATCTGAATTTATTGTTTCATTTATGGACTTTTCTGTACTATCTCCACATTTAAAAGAGGCAGTCTCTTGTTGGCTCATGCCCTTTATTTGTTTTCAATGTTCTTTATGGAACCTTTTAATTGTGATGCGGCTGCTTGGAGACGCAATTAAAAGTTGTATGCATAATGTGAGCCTCCGTGTCTTTAATGAAATCCAGATTCTCTAGTCATGGTAATAGGAGAATCGCAATTCCCATTCTCAACATCTGCAAGCATTGCCTTAAACATTGCTCCTACATCCGACTCATCTGGGATACCTAGGAGAAGTTTCCCTCCAGTCAAAGACAGGGCTCTGGCATATAGAACTAGATCTGGTAGGCATAATCCCCCCACCCCTTGTTCTTTTTCCTAAGCAATTTCTTTCACGAGATTCTGATTGCTTTGGAGGCCCAAATAAGAGTTAAATGCAGACTGGAGAGATCGTAGGCTTTTTTCATTAAATGCCAGCGGAATATTCTGAAAAATATAAATTAACCTAGGCAGAAGCATCATTTTTATGAGATTAACTCTGCCAACTAACGTTAGAGGCAAGTAACCCTATGCCGCAGGGAAGATTTAATTTCCTTAGCAATCCTTTGCAATGTGTTTTAATTTATAATATAATGTTTTTATTGGATTTTATGTTATAAGTGTATGGAAATATATATATATTTACATTTATTTGTAATTTTTTATATATTTATACAATTGTAAAATAAATTCAAATTAATAGTTTATTAATTGTTTTAAAGTAAATAGATGTATATATGTATCACATTTTATATATGTATGTTTAAATATTTTTAATTAAATATATTTCTTATATTTGTGAAAATGTATATTAAATCTAAATATTTTTTCTAAGTTAATTTTATTATTTAATTTATTTAACATTAATTTTTATATAAATGAAAAAAAGCAATATTTTGTACATCTATATTTTGTACATCTATATTTTTTTCCGATATGTTTATACTTACCATTATAAATATAGGATGTTGATATTTTTGACATTGATATTTATGACTTGATATTTGTGTATGGGGATATTTTGTGCGTCAATATTCTATCAGTGAACCGAGAAAGCTTTATAGGGAGGAAGGGGTTCATTTGTCCTTCATAGGAATGGGGCTTTATCTACTTCAATGGCAGAGTGTTTTGGGCGCATTGTTGCGGGTGTCTTTGTATGCAAAGCAGTTAGGGGAAGCAGAAACATGCAGTAAGTTTTTTCTGGTGGCATTTTTTGACAGGTTTTCAAGCCCTTCGAAGGAAAGCTGCCTATGTTGAGAGGTGCGAGTGCGAGACAGGAGGGTGAGAGGATGTGGTATATGGAACCAACAAAAACAAAAACTTGTGAATTTGTGACATATATAACTTTTATAAATTTTCAAAGATGACCAATATTAATTATTCCATTTACACTATGGACACTAAGCACTATTGTGTTTTTTAGTTTATGTATATATTTATAGACTCTTTGAAATATAAAAGAAACATTGCTAATACAGACAGAAGTGTTCTCGGTCTCCTTTCCTTCTGACATCGATGTAACCCGTAACCATTGCAATTGTGCATATAATTATCAATATAGATAAATATTTTTGCGTAGGAACCTGTTTCTGTCACATACAATTTACCCTGGTTGAGCGCAAGTAGTGTGTCCCTTGTTTTTTTTTCGGTTGTTAGATGTAAAGCGGCAGGCATAGGTGAACTAAAGAAAAGATTACTGTGATGAACCCACAATAGGGAACGCATCATGGGTGTTTCAGCAAGTGGAACTTAAAATATGGAATCTGACTTTGCTTATGGGGGCTTCACAGAGAGTTGCACTAGCTGACAAAAGTCACAAAGGTGCTTTTCCCTGCAGCTTTATTAAAGAAGACACTGTTGATACATTATATATAATTTTTTTACGCCTTGCCTATGGCGACAAACACAATATACATCTCAAGCACAGCTCATGGCACTATGAGACTCTCCGTAAAACCTTACATCTAAAACAAAACATGCACACATTTATAATTACTAGTGTAACATTTAAGTAGCAGTTGGGTGTCACACAAAATGTTATATGCATGATGTATACATCCTACACATAATCACACAGCAATACAGAACAGTAACACATAGGCATCCATCCACTCTTTCACCCAATCCATCATTTTGCTCATCCATTCACCCATTCGCCCATCCATTCTGCCAATTATTCATCTATCATCCTCCCTTTCTCTCTCCATTCCCCTTTCACTTAACCGTCCATCCTTCCATCCACCCTTCACCCATCCACCCACCCATCCATTTACTCATCCACTCATGAACCCATCCTTTCACTCATCCATCCATCCTTTCTCTCATCCATTCACCCTTTCACTCATCTATCCATCCTTTTGTCCATCTATCCTCCCTTTCACTCACTCATCCATCCTTACATCCATTCTTTCATTAATCCATCCATCCATTCACCCTTTAATTTATCAATTCATCAATCCATCCATCATTTCTCTCATCCATCCACCCATTCACTCACCCATCATCCACCCTTTCACTCATCCATTCATCCTTTCACTGATTCATTCACCATTTACCCATCCATCAACCCTTCCACCCATGCATCCATATATAAACCCTCATACATCCTTCCACTCACTCATCCATCTATCCTTTCTCTCATTATCCATCAATTCACCCTTTCACTCAGCCATTCATCCTTTCACTAATCCATCCAGCCATTTACCCATTCCTTTACTTACTCACTCACCCACCTTTTCACATGAGCTGAGCCTTTGCCTACTGAGTTGCAGACAGAAGAGGCCCATCAAGAATGTCAACCCTGCTGTAGTTCCTAAAGCAAGGGGTGGGGGAAGGTTCACTATGACCCTGCACATAGGCAATCTGAAAACTTGTAAGTCATGAGTCATGCATGATGCACAGTGCCATGACATGAGGTGACTTTGACATCGGGTTGTTTCCAGGGCTTTAAGTGGGATGAAAAAACTGGGGATCTCTCCAAGGGGCATGTCTGGTGTAATTAAGGGCGTGGTTTAAAACACCTAAGCTAAAGCTATGTGCAGAGCATTTTGTGCCTCCCGACTGGTATTTTGCTATTTCTATCATTGCATCCAGTAACATTTGACCTACAACAAGGTATGACTATTGGATTTGTCAATGGGTGTTAGTTGCATAAAATAAATAAAAAAGCAGCATCTATGGCTTCGCTGTATATAATAGTAAAAAGTATTCAGCTCTGAAATGATGAGACTGTGAAAGAACTATAACCTCCTCTTTTTAACTTCTTTCCCTGGCTTTTTTTCATGAACTGGCACATAGCAGCATGTGCGTTTTTGGACATTTGTTTTTATACGTTACTTCCATCTAACAGAATGCCCTGCCCTAGACTGTGGCAGGAGGAGGCCCACCACATACAGTAACAGCCCAGACTGGCCCATTGCCTTTCTGTATGTGGCAATTACCAGCATACAGGATGACAATGAGCGGGTGGGGTTGCTCTTGTGCTGCGAGGGTGAGTATGAGGCTGCCTCATCAGGGAGCTGAGGCCTCTCGCAGGGGAACAGCACTGCTCCCTGCAAGGCACAAAATTACTGACAAAAGGCGTCTGTAGAAGCGATCTTCACGGACAACGGACGTGAGGTCCAAATTACGGACGATCCATGAAATTTACGGTCGGTTGGCCACCCTAAATGTTAAGGGCAGGGCTTCAAGTGGGCCGGATCTCGCCGGTGCTGAGCATCAGCAGTTTTTTAAAGGGGTCCTCGAAACGGGTCTCTATCGGGCTCTATTTTGTGCCCTGTCACAGGAGGTCCATTTTTCCATGGACTGAAGTGACAACAGGCACATGATGTGCGCGTGCTCACACTGCTCACTTCTCATTTTCTCTCTGGATTTCCCTTCTCTTTTTGAAACTCGGGAGCAGCAGCATTGTTGTGCTGTCACCAGGGCTTTAAGTGGAAGCTTTTTCAATATTACATACAAGCCATAGTTGCTGCTTATTTATCTTATGCAACTAACAGCCATTGACAAAGCCATAGTCCTGACTTGTTGTAGGCATGATGTTACTGGTTGTTGTGTCATATATCTGGATGCAATGACAGAAACAGCAAAATACAAGTTGGGCAGCACACTATGGTAAGCACAGATTTGTATCTTATATGTTTTTAAGCCACACCCTTCATTACATTGGCCACGGCCCTTTGAGAGACCTCCCAGTATTTTCATCCCACTTAAAGCCCTGGTTAAGGGGTCTTAGGGGGAGGTGGCTGGTTATGTGGTTCTGTGTTTAGTGAGGCCAGGGTTTTTTATCTAGTTTGCATGGCGTATTGCCAATGGTTTGTTTTACGTGAAGTTCGCACGTGTTTCATTAAAGCGGCCTTTTTCACACTGTTATTGATTCACCCGATGCAACATGTTTCTTCGCTTTCCCTCACATCAATGGATAAATAAGGCTACAGCTCGGGCGGGAAAGGGTAGAAAATATTCAGGATCTGATTTACCGAAGTAATAAATCAAATATGATGAGCCTCTGCTGGCAGGATGCGGCCTACACTCGGAATCTGTTTTCACATTAAATAAATAATGCTGTGGGTCGGCCAGCAGGTGTCGCCATCTTGTCTGAATTGGAGGGTGGCTGCACCCCCATCCCCCCTCGCCCCATCACGGCTGCATCCACCCCGCCCCCCCCCCCCGCCCCCTTCCCCCCCAGACCCACCCCCACCCCACACCACCACCACCGTCATCGTCACTACGCAGTGGGGCCACCGGCAGATGGCAGTATTTCATAGGCACCAGTTGCGCATAAACATCCTATGCCTCTGAAATAGTATGACACATGCTCGTGCCCCTTTGTTTTATATTTGCCCCATCCCTGCATAAACCGACAATGTTGTTCCTGATCTGGTCTCGAGAAACCGCCATTTCAGTTTTGTTCCTATTGTCTTTGGCATCTACATTTAAATTTTTAAAAAAATCTCATTTTATGTATATGCCATGAGCATAATCGACCCCTTTATTATTAAGCCTTCAGTCGCTCCTTCCACCCACCATGACGTGAATCCCCCAGCAGATGGCAGCATTTCTCATGGGTATGTTAACGTTTCCCCATTCCCCGCTGTAAATTTCAGGCTAGCCAATAGACAAAGCCATGTCTGCACTAGAAAAGACAAGTTTCTACCGACCTTCTGGATTCCATACGAACCCAATCGACCATTTGTCTGCGGGTTGTACGCCAGAAACACGACAGAAGCAGAGACAGATGCAAATCTGTGGTTTTTAACGACCACTGCTTCTTGTGTAAATGCATATGCATCGAGTAATGGCATACACTGAAGGCAGAGTGACAGGCCGCCCTCCCTGACCACCCCAAAATATTAGTAAATGCGTAATGGACAATGACAGCAAAACTGCAGTACTGCTGCTCGCCCTGCAGGTGGCAGTATTTATTTTCTATTTACCTAATCCACCCAGAGTGCTCCATTAAATCTTAACCCAGGCCTACACCGCCAGTTTCAAAATCCTCTGTATGCCCTTGACCATTCACCAGATGGCAGTATTTCTAGTGCACATACACATAGGAACCAATCCATGCCTCAGTGATAGGCGTCTGGACCTTTTATGTTCTAGCCTTACCCCTGACTCCACCTCCCGCTTTCTTATGCTCTTGTTGTCCAGCAGATGGCAGTATTTCCAGTATAATGTCTCTTGTATCCCAATGCCAGATTATCACTCTCATGTGGAATTATTTGATTTGCGAAAACTTTCAGAGTCGTCCTGCAGGGGGCAATGTTTCTCCTGCTTCTTCTCCACAGTAGCTTGCACGTTATAATTACGTCTTCTAGTCATGTGCCTTTCCCCAAAAGCACTGACAACTTGAGTAGTACATCTCCTATCCCACCCATATACGGTCTCAGATATTACCACTCTCAGCAACAAGAAACAACTGTCGACGATTCCACAGAAAACCACAGACACGTAAATTGAAAATATTTCATACTTTATTCAGATAAAATTATCCAACAATTTTCCACAAGAAAATACATTGAAAGTGAATAGAAAGGCCCAAATCAGCACAATGCGTAGTAGCCTCGTACAGACGCCCCTTTCTTTGCACATACTCTCATTTTAAGGACATGCAATGCGCATACAGCGAACCAACCCGTTGGGTTTACTAGGGTCTTTGTGGAACCCCTTACATTTAACCCGCATTTGGACTAAATATGGAAAAAGTTTCTTTTAGAAAAAAAGACGTGTTCTTCATTCCTATACAAAACCCCGAAACCGTGTTTTACAGTAAATGACTGAATCATTTAAAAACCTCTCCTCCCAACCACATAGGGTTATTTCATATAAATAAATATCTCGACCAATCTCAGACACAGTTGTCTTTTGAACAACGTCATGCTACTAGTCCGTTCTGGTTGAGTGTAAGTCCTTTCTCAGTGTCTACCATGGCCTCCAGACTGGGCTACTGGAGGGCAGAGGTGCGGGCGCGGGCCTGGGCAGTGCCTGAGGGCCGGGGGCAGAGGGCCGAGCCTCGGGTCTCCTGCTGCTGGGGTTCAGACGGAAAACGATCCTGGGGGTGCCGCTGCCCGGCTCGCGGGTGGGGGCCGAGGGGGCGGGGCGCCCCTGGGAGGACGGGGACAGCTCGGGGCTCCGCTGCAGGTGCTCCACGAGGCGGCTCTGGGTGTCAGTGTCTAGCAGGCTGCTCTTGGCGAGGATGCCGCCCACCCTGCCGATGCAGGCCCGGAACCCTTCTCGGTAGCTCTCCGAGGATGCTGAGGGAGGAAAGAACAGGCAGGTTAGACACGTGCCTAGAGGGCGCGAGCTGCAAACATCACAACATGCCAGGGCAAAAACTGACAGCCCAGAACAAACACAGTCCCTGTGGCCCATGTGACCTAACGTACTTTCCCATAGGCAGAGAATAGGAAACATCCTGTGATACATTAGGCCATTTGTCTACACAAATAATGAAATAACACATACACAGTACACGTTTCTATAAAAAGCCACTCGCATTTAATTGTTCGAAATAGAAATGGGCTTGCTGATTGGACTGTAGTCCAAATTTCTATTTTTGTTGGTTTAATGGGGGAGTTTGGACAGAATACTGAAAAATCGCAGCACTCTTTTGATTTCACATTGTTATCTTTTGAAAACGACATATATTGTGCTGTATATTTGTCAGTAAACTTCCAGTACCTCCTGTGCCAAGAACAATGCCCTTCTGTGCAGAACTCTGTTGTTCGTGGTCCTTTGGAAGAGGCCTGCTGCTCTAAAGAGAGTCAAGCCCACCTGGGTGGTGCGCTGTCTTAGAGAGAGCCCTGTCCTACAGAGAGACGCCTGCTTGATTTGATGAATGGTTTATAAAGCGCTCGAATCAACCCTCAAGGGGCCTCTCCGCGCTAGGACTTTGCTTTTGTCAGCCAGGGAAAGGGACCTATGAAAACAGCGCCGTCTTAAGAAGCCTCTGGAACTTCGAAGGATTCTCATAGACTGCTCTAGCGAGGGTCCGAATGAGTGAGAGGGAGAGAGAGATAGTTACAGACATTCAGAGGCAGGGAGAGACAGGGAGAGCGAAAGAGAAGGAAAGGGCGAGAAAGAGACAGAGAGAGCCAGAGAGAGACAGTCAGAGAGACAGTGAGTATGAAAGAGGAGAGAAGAAGACAGAATCAGACAGAGAGTATGAAAGAGACAGAGAGCGAGCGAGAGAGACAGGGAAAGCAGCCTTCCCTTTCTAGAGGGAAAGTAAAAGCCACGTGCCCTTATGGGGACAATGTGCGCATCTGGACAGCTCCGCAGAGAATCCTACACTTCGGGGAGTTTTGGAGCTCGCCTTGTCAACTGTGCTCTGCTGGACAGAGAGCCCCGCCTTTCTGCGGACGGGCGCCCCCTTGTGAGGGCAGTGCTGGTGCGCAGAGGTGCCAGTAGGCTTGACTCGCGGGTTAGGCGCACTGCCCCCAGAAACGAAACACCGCCCCCTCCCCAATTCCTTACTGTGCAAAGATCTCACTGTGCAGCCTAAGAAATGAGGGACGACACCCACTGCGTGTGCACTGCACGCATCTCTTTTTTAAATATAACGTTCCTTTACACCATGCACAGACGTGAATAATAATGGGATTTCTTAATATTGTGAAACAACACAGTACGAGTTCAGCCGGGGTGGAGCGAGGAAATGTAAAGGCACTTACTTTGTGCGTGGGCGGAGGGAAGATCTTTCAGGAATCTCACGGTCATTTCCAAAATATCAGCTTTTTCCAGCTTGGAGTATCTTGAGCTCTGGGGAGAAAAGCACAAGAAGACGTTAAAACTTCATTCGGGATGACCTTTGTTTTAAGGAAAGTGTTAGTTAGGCGCGTGATTCTATCTATCTATCTATCTATCTATCTATCTATCTATCTATCTATCTATCTATCTATCTATCTATCTATCTATCTATCTATCTATCTATCTATCATATTCATGGTAATAACTTTACTATTTTAATGACGTCTAGCATACTTATCTATTTACATATTAACGTATGTATTCACATCTCTATGACTTTTTTTTCGAGAACAGTCCATTTATACTCCTATGTTTAAAATCCCACATTCCCACATTTTTATAATGCATTACATAATGTCCTACCCTGGGCCGTTTGTAGCTTTAGATTACTGGTGCCTTGTAACTATACATTTAGCTACATAAATAATATGTGCCTGCGGTACCCTTAGGATGATTACATCACAGAGCGCCTCGGCTTGTTCAGTTCCACCTCACAGCGCAAGGCCAGACCGCACAAGGTTAAGAGCGCAGCCCGAATTTTCACAAGTCTCACTTTTGTTAACATGCAGAGCACACAGGGCAGCCCGCAGGCCGTGGCCTGAACCATACTGGCATTCTGGGGGGAGGAAGGGGCAGAAGGGAGAAAGCACACTTACATCTTTGCCGATCAGGGGCAGAATCAGCGTTTTCAGATGGTTCAGACTGTCATTGATCCGCGCCCGCCGGCGCTTCTCCATCAGGGGTTTGAGAGTCTGAGGAGAGAAGAGAGAACCTGGTAAATATGATATCACGAGCTCTAAGCGCGTGCACAGATCAGATCAGAGCGCCTCGAAGGCGGCATGTGCAGGCGCTGGGCCTGAGCTCACCTTTCTCATGTCGCTGCTCTCCGCGCCGCGCCTGCCCATCTTGGTGGGGTAGGAAGGCTGGTGAGTGTCAGGCACCGCGATGTTTGGAGACATGTTCAGTGGTCGCTCAGTGTTCGTTCAGTGGTCGCTCAGTGTTTGTTCTGTGTTCGCTCACTGTTCGTTCGGTGGTCGGTATTCGCACAGGGCTCGGTGTTCGCTCAGGGATGAGAGAGAGATTGAATGACTTTCTGGCTCGGGCCGGGCTTTTTATGGAGCTGCCCGCGGGTTTGGCTCCGCCCCTTGGCGTCCCTGTGCTAGGGCTGGGCACGCCCTGACTCCTCCGTTAGCGTCTCACCATAGGCAGGACAAGAATTACATATCCCATCTGTTCAGGGGGTCTATCTATCTATCTATCTATCTATCTATCTATCTATCTATCTATCTATCTATCTATCTATCTATCTATCTATCTATCTATCTATCTATCTATCCGTCCAGATACACATTTGAGTATTTAAGATCCTGAGTTAATATATCTATTTTATTTGATTGTACAGACTTCGATTTTAGCTTTAGAATCTTGCATTAACACCTACGTCCATATGCGATATCCGTGGAACTAAAAAAAGCGTCTAAGGTTCTGTCTGCACTTTCATAGATATATATATATCCTATATATCTGACTCCGGAGGAGGTGCACCCATTGTTCATTTTGTGAGGTATATATCTTTTCTTTTGTGATTTAAAATTGGCGTAGCTCGGTCCTGTTTCAATCGCAGTTTCTGATGTTCTGTTCCGTATATAATATCGCTCTCGCTGCATATGATAAACCCCTAACATGATGCACACTTTATAAGCACATATACGATATGAATCCTATACCCAGATCATATATGGGTTTCTTGATAACGTATGGTATGGATCGTATCAATATGTACTATTTAGATGACATACACATTTAAGATGCGGGGCATGCAAACATGTAGGATATTTCACGCACATCTAAGACGCGGAGCGTATATACCTATATTACATATGGATCATTCACATATAGTATATGGATCATATATGCACGTGAGTTGTGGCTCACTAATGTAGGTGACGTACGCGCATTTTATATTGATCATAGCCATATTTATGCGGATCATATACACATGAGATATGGGCCTTGGCTACGTATAACATTTGCACTTCTGCTTTATGGCCGATATGCGTGTATAGGATTTAAATAACACGACCGGATGTTGCATATTGCCTGCGTTTGGAAACGCTGCGTCAATAACGCAAACAAAATAAAACCTTCCTAAATTTACGCTCAGAGCGCCCCAAAAACATGTTTGCAACTCTGGTATTAGATGCCTTAAGGCAATTACGGTAGTTTTTCACAAGTTTCTCTCGGGTGCGCTCATGAACTGTGCAGAGGACGAGCCACTGAAGACCACAAAGGAACGCTGTTAATACTTCTAACGGTAACCATCTTTGTTCGCACCTCTGGCCTATCCTGGCAGCAGGTGGCCGAGGCTTCAGCTCCAAGCGACCACGGTGTCACCTGCTGCCCCAGTGGCGCTTACAGATGGAGATTACAATGCGCTCGCAGTAGGCAATGCGTCTTTACGCACGGCTCGGAACGCATTCAATAACGAAATAAACAAGTGTTTAGGACGCTGGTGTCATTATGGCGCGCAGAGGCTGATTGAAAAGTACCCAGAACCCCCTAGTCTAGCTATCTTGGTGACACAGGTGCCTTGCAAGATCCCTGAAATCTGCTTTAGGGGATTGGCCTCGTCCCTGCCCAAGCCACGCTGTCTGGTGGCAGCACCTGTCTGGAAAGGCAAGGACAAAGGGACAGGCTGCCGGGAGGGGGTGCATGTTGCAACATGGCCACATGTGACACCTGCCCCCACCACCCTCCCCTCCCAGGCCCCACTAGAGACAGTGGGAAGCCAAGTATTCCTACGGCTGGCTCGAAAGAGCCAAGGCGCGCGAAACAAAGCGGGCTTTGGCACAGCCTGGAATCTGAAATGGCCACCGCGGAAGAGTTTTTCAAAGCACCCCCTTCGCTTATTTATACTTGTCTGACGCGTGATATCAATAGAGCACATTGCATTTCATTCTTGCTTTGCATGGAAACTCTTCGAGGAATCTGGGAAGTCTTCGAAGACTGTTTTCACGTACAACATTTTGTTGGTCACTGTTTGTGTCTGTTCCAAAACACGTAATTCAGAGCATGGCTGCTGCTTTACTACACAGTGACTATTTGAAAGCCACAGCGTGACCCCCTGTGCCCCTGATTACGTGCATTTTGTCTGAATGTTAGCTCAGAATTGGCAAAGTGCGTTTTTCACTGTATGTTCTGCTTTACAAGTGTGTCCCAGTCAGTGCGCTGGCGGGGGCGCACAGAGTCGCCGTGACGCGCCAGCTGTGACTCCTTTAGCGGGGGCTTATTTCGAGATGCCAGGTTTGAGGTTTAGACATCCTCGCTGCCCCCACCCCCCTCGTTCTGATTTTTTTCCATTTACATTTCCGTTGAGATTTGATCATTGGAAACTCTTATTGGCGTGGGGGCCCCATCTGTGCCATGTACGCCCCCGAGGATCACAACACCCCCTTTTTAGGGCCTCTCTACCTGGCAGCTGCCATTTTGTGTACATGGTTTTGTTTGGACAGATTTGGAATAATTGTTGACCGGGATAATAGGGGCCCCAGTCATTTGATTGGTTGATAACTCTTCTTACCCCCGCCTATCACCAAACAGCCCCCTCTCCTCCACGATACAGTTGTGGCCAGTGTCTAATGCCATGGAGACATTATTGGGGATAATGGGCCCCTGTAACTAAGCGCCGAGGGGCAAGCGGCTTCCCTAGCACAGATGTACTGCACAACGTGACCAGGTTCATCTTTTTATGCATCCAGTTGGGGGAGGGGTTCCTATTTGGGTTTTATCTCACACTCGTCCTTGGCAGGATATATTTCGTCCCAGTACGAATAAGCGATGGATTCCATACATTTCATACGCCACGCACTTGCCTGCAGTCTACTCTTTCTATTAAAAATCTCAGAATGTACTCTTTAAGGCTAAAGGTGTGGAAATATATTCACCTCTCATTGAGGTTCAACAATGACAGACGCGCCTCGCCCTTGGCCGAAAAGACTCTCGATGAACTAAATGGGGCAGTCGAACGTTCGTTCATCTTTGCGCATAGAACGACCTTGTTCCCGCGCTTGCTACATGTGGCCTTGTTCAGCATATTTCGCTGCCAATACCTTTAATCGCTCTGCGAATGCCTTCAAATCAATTTGTAACATACTGTGAATATTGTTATATTCTAACTCTTGTAAAGTCGGTCCTTTGCGCAGAGCCCTGTGCTCTGTCCGTGGCGTCTCCAAGGGTACAGATTGGACCAGCTTGCCGTCCTTGCCAGGAGGGGCGGCGAACAGGATTGATGAGGAGGTAGCATTGTCCCCCGAGAACCCCCGCCCTTCCTTTGCCCCCAGAGATTTTCACTCCCTGCCCCCAAATCCCTTCCACTGGTTTTAATGGACGCTTTCTGAAGTTGTGTTTTGTCTTTTGATACATATTTCGGCGTCTATGCCCCATCTGTGTCTGTCAGGGACACAGACCCTTTGTTGGTCGATGCGATGCATGTTTTAGGTGAGGGGGTTCGAGGGCGGGAATAGAGGGGGTGCGCATTCGAGAGACAGGCGGTAACAAGCGGGCAGCCCTGAGGTAAGGCTTGAACGGCTCAGTTGGTTGATTCGAGAGTTTTGAATTTACGCGCGTTTTTTGTTAACCCAGACGTTTCACTTCGACTCATTCTATATCTTTTGTTCCCCCTCTCCTGTCCTTCACTCAATTTCTTTGTCTTTTACCTTTTCATTGGTTCTCTAAATCTTTCTTTTTTCTCGCATGTTCCCTTTTCTTCTCATATACACTAGCTCTTTTCATTCATATCTCACTTTTTTCTGTCTTCTTTCTGCGCTTTGTACATGACTTTATCTTTTTTCTTTCTCTATCCTTTTCACTCTATTATTCTGCCTTCTATCTTCACCCTCTGTTTACTTTTCACCTCCCCTCTCTCTCCCTTTCTCTCTTAGTTCTCTGTTATCTTCTCATTTTCCATGATTTAATCTTTCTCTCTTCATAATCTCTCTTACTTCATCTTTCCATTACCTCTTCTTTTTCATTCCCCTCACCCTTTATCTTGCCTCTTTTCTCCATCCTCCCTTTTCTTCTTACTAATGTATTTTATTGTTTATTCCTCTTTCATCTACACTCTTTCTCTTCGTTGTTCCTTCCCTCAAGATTACTCACCCTTTCTCACTTCTCTTTTGTCCCACATCCCCATTTCGTTGTTTCTCTCTTCATACTCTCCTCCATTCTTACTCCCCTCATTCCCAATCTTCTCAGTTCGACTTCTCTTGCCTTCTCACTCATCATGCATCTCTTCTTTCTCTTTTCTTTCTCACTTCATCTTTGTCCTTCCTTCTCAGTTCTCGCCATTCTTGCTTCCCGCATCATCTCTTTCCTTGACAGCTCGCCACATTCGTTATCCTCCTTCCACTTTGTATCCCTCATTTAATTCTCACTCTTTTGTTCTGTCTGTTTCCCTCTTTGCTCGGTTTACTCTTTCACCCACTCTTTCCCTTCCGTTTTTCCTCACACTTTATACATTTCTCTCATTTGATCTTTCTTCGTCTTTTCATTCTCTTCTCTCTTCCATCCCCCTTCCTCTCTTAGTCCTCTATTTTAATCCCTCCTTGCTGTTTCAACTCTCTTTTCTTCTTAGTTCTCATCATTATTTCCCTTTCAGTCTTTCTTCATTTTATTTTCCCTCCCCACTCACCCGTTCTGATTTCTCTTTTGTTCTGTTCTGTTTATTCATGTCTTTTATCTGCACTCGTTCTCCTTTTCTCTCTTTCTCCTTTCTCTCTCTCTCTCTCTCTTTCTTCCTCCACACACATCTGCATTTATCTAGTTTAGTATTTCAACTCCGGCCCTTGAATTATTGGAACAGTGCTTATCTGTGAAGTTTCAAAATCGATGCATGTCGATATTTAGTAGAGATTTGGGTAGGCTCGTAAAATAATTTTTATATCGAAATTATGACTGAATATCTTTCTCTTTTTCTCGTTTCCTGTCTGCGAGTCTCGTATATCTCGTTTTATTTCTCCTGTGTATACTCTCTTCCTTTTCTTCCGACTTCCCCTCATTTATACACTTTCCCATCTTTTATCTGTATGTTTAATTTTTCTTTCATTCTCATTCTTTCCACCTTTGTCTTACTGCCCATATGTAAGTCTCTGTTTGCTCACTCTATCAATTCTCCTCTTACTTTTTACTTTGTTCTTACTCTTTCACTTGATTTAACTCTTTGCCTGTCTCTCTTAATCTTTTTATTCCATTCCTCCTGTTGCTTCTTTTTCTCAACTCATTTTGAGAGTGAGATGAGTGAAAGGTCCTGGCTTCACATCTCCATTCAGCGATTCTTCTCACTGTCTATCTCAATTTTTGTCACTTTTTCTGTCTCAATCTCTCTAATCTTTTTAGTTGTCTTTATATTCTCCCCTTGCGCCCTTTTCTCTCTTTTTCTCCACTCCTCTCATTCTTTCTCTGTAAGCCACCTCTTTCTTTACCCACCTCTCTCCCTCACTGTCCTTTTCTCTCTTTCTCTCACCTCTCTCTTTCCGTGCCAGGCTCTCTCTTTCTGTATGCATACCTCTCTATTTTCTCCTACCCTCTTTCCATATCTTTTGCTTTGTCTCTGCCCATCCCTCTCTCTTAATGTCCGCCTAACCCTTTCTCTTTCGCACTCCTTTTACCCTTCTCTTGGCCTTTATCTTTCTTTACCCTCTCTCTGGTCCCTTCCCTTCTCACCCCTCTCGCTACCCCTCTACGTTTTGCACATTCACATTCTCTCTTTTCATCTCTCTGCCCTTTTCTCCTACTCTATTTATCTCTCAATCCGTCTGCAACTCTCACTTCCTCTCTAACTATGTCTCCCATCCTCTCTTTCCCACTCCCTTGTTTCTTTTCCCTCTCTCGATCTATGTACTTCTCTTTCCCTCAAACACTTTTTGCTCTTGCCTCCATCTCTCTCGTCTTTTCTCTTTCCCTCGCTCCCTTTGTCTTGCTCTTTTGATTTTTCTCTCTATTCCTCTCTCTGCTCTCTTTCCCTCTCCGCCTCTCTCTGCGTCTGACTCTTATTTCGCTCTTTGCTTGTCTGTCTCTCACTACCCCCTCTTTTTCTCTCTTTCTCCCTTCTCCTCTCCCATTCCTTTTCGCTCTCTGCTTGTAATTCTCTCACTCACCCCCTCTATTTTCTCTCTTGCTCTCTCTGTTTTATTCTCAATCTTGGTCTTTCTCTCTGCATTTCACTCTATTTCTATTTCTCTATCGCACTCTCATATTTTCTTTGCTTCTCTCAGTCTCACCATGCCTCTCTTCATTTCCTTCTACCACTCTCCTTCTCCCTCTCTATCTCACTTAGTGTCATGTTCACCTTTCTTTGCTCTCCTCTGACTGTTCATTTCTCTCTCACTCTTTCTTCTGTGTATCCTTACCTATCTCTTCAACTCCACAATCTCTTCCCCTCTCTCTATTTCTCTATGTCTACCTTTCTTTGTCTGTCTCCTTCTCTTTCTGCTTCCTCTCTATTGCTCTCTCAATCTATCTCTCACTCTCTACCTGCCTCTCTTTGTCCCTCCTTCTCTCTCAGTGCCCCTCTCCCACCTGACTCCCTTGCTTTTATCTCTCTCTGCAATACTCTGGGTCACTCACTCCTCGTCTCCTTCTCTTTCTTTCCCTCTTTCATTTTCTCTCTCTTTCTCTTATTCCCCCTTTTTGGTCTCATAGGCTCTGTCTGCCTATGTCTCTCATCCTCTCTTTCTCACTCCCTAAGTCTTTTCTACTATCTCTCTCTTTTCTCTCTCCCTAACGTCTTCCCTTTGTCGTGCTCTTTTGATTTTTGTTTGTTCCGCCTTTTACTCTCCTCCCCCCTCTCTCCCACTCCTTTTTGCTCTTTTCTTGTCTTTCTCTCACTCAACCCCTCCTTCTCTCTTTCTCTCTCTCTCTCTCTCTCTCTCTCTCTCTCTCTCTCTGTCTCTCCATCTCTGTTTTGTACCCAATCTCGGGCTTTCTCTGTGCTATTTTCTTTTCCTATTTCTCTATCACTCTCTCATATAGTCTCTGCTTCTCTCTCTCTCTCTCTCTCTCTCTCTCTCTCTCTCTCTCTCTCACCATGCCTCTCTTCATTTCTTTCTACCACTCTCCATCTCCCTCTCTATCTCACTTACTTTATTTCCCCTCCCTCTAACCCTCCTCTGCCTGTTCCTTCCTCTCTCTCTTTCTTCCGTGTATCTCACCTCTCCTCTTATCTGGCTGGCTGTCTCTTCATCTCCTTCTCTTTCTTCCTCTCTTTCACTTTCTCTCTCTTTCTCTCTTTTGTTGTCTCCCTTTCTTTCATCTCTATCTGCAATTCTCTGGGTCACTGTCTCCTCATCTCCGTCTCTTTCTTTCTCTAAAGCTCTCTTTTGAATCTCATAGGCTCTGCCTGCCAATCTCTCTCATCCTCTCGTTCTCACTCCCGTGCTCTTTTTCTTTCTCTCTCTTCTCTCTCTCTAGCTTCTTCCCTTTGTCGTGCTTTTTTGATTTTGTCTGTTCTTCCCTTTGCTCTCCTTCCTCCTCTCTCACTCCTTTTCGTTCTTTGCTTGCCTTTCTCTCACTCAACCCCTATTTCTCTCTCTCTCCCTCTCTCTCTCTGTCTCTCTCTCTCTGTCTTATACCCAATCTCTGTCTTTCTCTGTGCCACTTTCTTTTCCGATTTCTCTATCACACTCTCATATTGTCTCTGCTTCTCTCTCTCTCACCATGCCTCTCTTCATTTCTGTCTACCACTCGCCATCTCCCTCTCTATCTCACTTACTTTCTTTCCATTCCCTCTAACCCTCCTCTGCCTGTTCCTTTCTCTCTCACTCTTTCTCTTGTGTATCTCACCTCTCCTATTATCTGGCTGGCTGTCTCTTCATCTCCTTCTCTTTCTTCCTCTCCTTCACTGTCTCTCTCATTCTCCAATTCTCTCTTTTGTTGTCTCCCTTTCTTTCATCTCTATCAGCAAATCTCTGGGTCACTGTCTCCTCATCTCCGTCTCTTTCTTTCTCTAAAGCTCTCTTTTGAATCTCATAGGCTCTGTCTGCCAATCTCTCTCATCCTCTCTTTCTCACTCCCTTGCTCTTTCTCTTTCTCTCACTATAGGTCTTTCTGTTTCTTGTCCTCTCTCTCGCCCTTTGTTTCTGTTTCTATCTCTCTTTCTTCTTTTCTCTCTCCCACATTGCCTTACGCTTTTGATTTTGGTCTCTATTCCTCCCTTTACTCTCCTTTCTTCTCGCTCTCACTCCTTTTCGCTATTTGTTTGTCTTTTTCTCACTCAACCACCCCCCCTCTCTCCAGCTCTGTCTTGTACCCAGTCTCAGTCTTTCGCTCTGCCTTTTTTTCCTATTTCACTATCACACTGTCATATTCTTTGCTTTTTTCTCTTTCTCTGTCTCACCATGCCTCTTTTCATTTATTTCTTCCACTCTTCATCTCCGTCAACTTTCCAGTGTCTTTTTCTCTCTCTGTTTCTCTGTCTCCCTTTCTTTATCTGTCTCCTTCTCTTGCTGCTTCCTCTATATTGCTCTCTCAATCTATCTCTCACTCACGCTCAACCTGCCTCTCTTTGTCTCCCCTTCTCTCAGTTGCCTTCTCCCATCTGTCTCCCTTTCTTTCATCTTTCTCCGTAATTCTCTGTCTCACTGCCTCTTCATCTCATTTTCTTTCTTTCTTTCTTTCTTTTTTTCTTTCTTTCTCTCTTTCTTTCTTTCTTTCTTTCTTTCTTTCTTTCTTTCTTTCTTCTTTCTTTCTTTCTTTCTATGTCTGCCTATGTCTCTCAACCTCTCCTTTTCACTCCCTTGCTTCCCCTCACTCACTCTATATCTTCATGTTTCTATTCCTCTCTCTCCTCCTTTGTTTTTGTTTTTATCTCTCCAGCTGTCCCCCTCTTTTGATTTTTGTCTCTATTTCCCCCTTTACTTTCTCTTCCTGCCTCTCCTTCACTCCTTTTCGCTCTTTGCTTGTCTTTCTCTCACTCAACCCCACTCTTTCTCTCTCCGTCGCTGTTTTGTGGTCAATCTTGGTTTTTCTCTCTGCCTTTTTTTCCTGTTTCTCTATCACAGTGTCATATTCTCTCTGCTTCTCTCTCTATCAATTCCTCTCCGTACTACTCTCTATCTCACTCTCTATATCACTGACGTATTTTGTCTTTCCAATTCTCCAATTCTCTCCCCTCCTGGGACTGTCCATATGTCTCATTCTTTCTTCTATGCATCCTCACCTGTCTCTCAACTGCCCAGTCTCTTTCTTTCTCCCTATGTCTCGATGTATTGTAGCCTCTCTTTATCTAACACTCTCTTTCTCTGGCCCTTGTCTGTGTCCCTATTTTTATCTCTGCTTCTTTAACCGTCCGTCTTTCTCTCACTCTCCTGGTCTCTCCCTTGGTCTCTCTGTTTCTCTTTTAGCATATATTATCTCATGCCCTTTTGCGTTTTCTCTTTTGAACAGTGGGCCATATTATCAAGAAAGGGAGATACATTATCGCTGCTTTTATCGGAGGAAACTGCCGCTAAAGCGGCAATAATGGGCTTGATAATATGCCCTTGTGAATTCCCATTGCAGCCCAGGTTAGCACCAGCACCTGGGCTGCTATGGGAATTCACAAGGGCCTATTATCAAGCCCATTATCGCCGCTTTAGCAGCAGTTTCCTGCCGATAAAGCGGCGATAATTTTATCGCCTTTTCTTGATAATATGGCACAGCATTTTTTCATTTTTTGCACTCTTTCTATTCACTGTTCTTCTTTTTATCTTAATTTGTTTCTTTTTTTTGTTTCTTTCTTAAACTGAAAGCAGAAACCACAGTTGCAGGAGAGGGGAAAAGGCAGGCAAGGTGGCAGGTACGTTTTCTTTTTTGAACCCTTTGGGACAGGGATACATTACAGAGGCCATGTTATGAACGGCTCTTCTTTCATTCCTCTGCCACTGTGTAGCACTTTAAAGCAGAGACAAATGGTTTGGGGGCCATACATAACATAACATTATATATGGGTAAAAAGGGAATTATGGGGATGTTTTTCACCTCAGTGTTCTGAGTAACATCATCGACAGCTCGAGTCTCTTTATCTGTTTGGTCACTCGGAACACCTTGGTGAGAAACATCCCCATAATTCACTGTTATCCGTCTGTAATTCTATATGTTATGAACAATCGCAGACTTTCCACGCTGTGACTTGTATGTCCGAGGTATGGGTAGTGAATACAATGTTTATGGTAAACTCACAATATACTAGCTGTAATGTAAACTTCCCTACTCAACGCATTGTGTGATCCTGGGCAACTTCATTTTTTTCTGTGAAAACCATCCCTCCTTGTCGGCAGTGCTGATCACCATGGTATTTGCTATATAAAAACATAGACATCTACAGATGTATGGTGTATGTTGCCTGCCTCTTTCATTGTATCGCCTGTCTTGCGCTCGCCCCTGATTCTGGTGTTAGCTTGTGGCTTGAGGTGGGGGATGGGGCCTGGACTGGCAGGGTAGGGGTTAATGAGGCTGTTGGTTTCAAGGCTGTACCTCGTTAGTGAGTTTGCAGCTTGCTGCACGCGTCAGGCCCTCCCCCTTCCTATGAGACCCCCCTCTACCCCTCTCAACCCCCCCTCTCCCAGGGCCACAGAACAGGGGTTCTCAGAGTTCTTCCTCACGCCTCCTTCGAGAAGTGTTTTGTGTTTTAAATCACATTTGGCGTCCTACACCCATCTGTGCATATCAAGGACAGAGGACATTGTTTAAATATAGTTATGTTTTTTGGGCGTGGGGGAGCATAAGGCCTTTAGCGAGGCTTGGTGGGGGGACTGCAGAGGAGGAGGAGGTGGGGGCTTGTAAGTGCCCCCTGTGTGAGCGGTACATGCTGTCGATTTCAGCCTAAGCGAGGCATCGGTGGGAGCTGCTACCCCTGTTCATCACTGACTCTGGTATCTTCAATTCTCCGACTCCCTATCATAGCCAGAAGCATCTTCGCCCCCCAAGCCCCCCCCCCCCCCCGCCTCTTAGTCGCCCTCAAGATCTCGCCAGTGCCCCGCTAGGACGAGCTCCCACTCCTGAGCCGCAAATTCAGGCAGTAAGATACTTCAGAGATATCTAACACCGCCGACAAGGACCTCACCCGAAAATAATACACAAGTCATAAGTGCAGGACCCAAGGTTTGTCCTGAAAGCCTGGAGCTTGAGCTACCGAAAGCCAAAGCTGACGAGCACCCCAGCTGCATCGTTGATTCCACTCCATGCCTCTTTCCCCCAACCATTTCAATCACGCCTTGGTATGTTCTTTTCATTCCTCCTTTTTCAATTTGTCACAATTTCCTGTATTATTTCTCCTTTTTCTATCTCTCTTATTTTGGACCAGTCTGAATATAGATAGAAGGTCATTGTTCCCAAAGTTAAGAGCCTGTGCTCACTACCCGCAGACACCGGCACAGATTAAGCACTGCTCTTGATAAAATGTTACACATTTTGTAATACGAGCAACTATGCTGTATCTTACATTGCATTAATCCTGCAATTAGGTTTACAGAGCAAACTGAGGGCCATATTATCAAGAAAGGGCGATACATTATCGCTGCTTGTATTGGCAGGAAACTGCCGCTAAAGCGGCGATAATAGGCTTGATAATATGCCCTTGTGAATTCCCCTAGAAGCCCAGGTATATTATCAAGCCCATTATCGCCACTTTAGCGGCAGTTTCCAGCCGATAAAAGCGGCGATAATGTATCGCCCTTTCTTGATAATATGGCCCCCAGTGCCTTAAGGAGATATGAGAAAGAGTTGTCAATTGCATGAAATGCAATGGTTTACTGGCATGTAATTCTTGTTGCTTGATTTCCCCGTTCATGCATCCTTCTTGATTTCTCTTCTTGGATAATATTCCCCTCTTTTTATTTTCCTGTTACCACCTTTTCAAGAATTCTGATTGTTCGTTAATATTTTTTCTTTCTATACTTCACTCTTTTGTTTTGGTCTTTTTAACATCCTTTTCAAAGATGAATGTGATTCAGTGTTTGTTTTAAAATTGTCCTTTCTTTCTCAAGTCCTTTCTTCTATTGTTCATTCGTTGCATTCCTTCCTGCTTGTGTTCCTTCCTTCTCTCCTCCACCACTTCACTTCATTTATTCATCTCTTCCATTTAACCCTATTTTTGTACCTTTCCTCGCCCTCTCTTCCTTCATCTTCCACCCTTGATTCTTCCTTTCCTTTCCTTTCCTTTCCTTTCCTTTCCTTTCCTTTCCTTTCCTTTCCTTTCCTTTCCTTTCCTTTCCTTTCCTTTCCTTTCCTTTCCTTTCCTTTCCTTTCCTTTCTTTTCTTTTCCTTTCCTTTCCTTTCCTTTCCTTTCCTTTCCTTTCCTTTCCTTTCCTTTCCTTTCCTTTCTTTTCTTTTCCTTTCCTTTCCTTTCCTTCCTCTTTCCCTCCTTCCCTTGATTTTTATAGGTAAGTAAAACGTTCACTTAAATGCGTCTTTAAGCAGCAATGCTTCCCTAAAGGGAAAAAAGGCATATGTTGCATAGTTATTTACGGTCGGTTTCTGAGGGTCTCTTTCAGGACTTAGGGTCATAAGGGCCAGGGTCCAAAGTTCCACCAGCAATTACTTGTTACCTGCCTTAGGGCGTCCGGGTGCAGAGTTGCTGGTTGGGTTGGTAGCTGTGCCCGCTACGCTGCCGGAAAGAAGGGGGGTACCTAGAAAAAGGCTGGAAGGGGGACTTGGGGCCAAATTCGGGAGCTCCCAATGGGGGGTTTGGGTCTCCAGGGTCCTGGGAACAAGAGGGCACAGGTGGTTTATCGGTACAAGTCTAGGGTTCTTGGGTGCAGAGTGGTAAGGTCGGCTGGGCTCTGTGCATCCTAGGGCCTTACAGTCGTCGTTCTTGCCAGATGAGGGGGCAAAATCTGGACTGCTGGGCCATACTGGAGGTGGGGCTCTGCAGTGCTGATGGACCGTGATGGCTGCTAGGTCTCGGTATAGTGGGACTCCTGACTGGCCTCTCACAGGCTCTGTTTGCTACAAGGGGACCAGCATCCTGGGTATTGGTCCTGTGTGGCTTGGGTCTGTCCTGGTGTTCTCTCACTTGGTGGGGGGACAGATCTGACCTTTAGGAACACAGGTGCCTCTTCCTTGGGGGCTGCATCGTCCGGCTGGCCAGAGAGCTGCAACTCAGTGAAACAGACTTTACTTTGTCAGTGCCTGAAGACTGCAGGGAAGTAGATCCAATGCTCCAAGGGAATTTTCTGGCAAATTGTGAAGGGCTGGCAGTCTCCCGGAGTGCTTCAAAGATACTCAGCTGCAGGACGAGTCGCCGGTCACGATTGTCAAGAATTGTGCAGGCAAGCAGGGTTTGGTGTCAAAAATAACCGTGGGCGGAGAACTCCGCTCCGCCCGCGGAATGTGCAGAGTTTTGCCTACTCTGCGTTCCACGGAGAATGCGGAGTAGGCAAAACTCTGCACACTCCGTGGCGAAGCGGAGTTGGCATGCCGCCTGCCTCCACCCCCATATTAAAAATGTATTAAAGTACAATAAAGAGTAAAGTAAAACGACTTACCTTCAGTGCAGCGTCCCCTGGCTGCCGTCCTCCTCATCCTTCCATCTCAGTGTGATCTGCAAATGCGCACATGCCCATTCCTTACGCCAAATGCACATGCGCGGGAGCGCGCTCATGCGCAGATCACCCTGAGACGCGAGGAAGACGAGGATGGCAGCCCGGGGAAGCCGCAAAGAAGGTAAGTCCTTATTGTATTTTTATTTAATTTTTAATATGGTGGGTGGAGGCGGGTGGCAGAGTGGAGTTCCTCGGAGTTTGTCCCCAACTTCATGGACCTCCGCGTAGTGCCGATCCGCTATCTCCGCCCAGGGTTCACTTGTTATATCTAAAAATCAACTTAGACATCACAGGGGCATTTCTGCTCATGCAAATATGCCCACACATGTAGTATAGTGCACACTGCCATAGGGCTGTAAGGCCTGCTGTAGGGGTGTCATACCTATACTGTATGCAGTGTCTGTAGGCATGGCACACAGGAGGTGTGCCATGTCCTGTCTTCACTTTTCTCAGCACCATGGCACGCAGCCTGCAGTGGCAGTTTGCAATGATGGTACTGAGGGAACCCTTAGGGAGGCACAATGCATGCTGCAGTCCTTGTGGGCCCTCTTTAGCCTCCTTGCCCTAGGTACCAGGGGTACCACTTACTAGGGACTCACAGGAGTGCTAAATGCATTGCTAATTGGGGAACAATTGTTCAGTTTTAGGGAAGAGATCTGGCAGTGGGGACCTGGATAGCAGGAACCCTGTGCCTTTATGTCACAATTACATCAGATACCAGGCAAGAAGTGGGTTTGACCATGTTAAATAGGGCTACCTCGCTCTCTCCCCTCCTCTCCCATCCCCTCATTCTCCCTTCTCCTTACCTTGCCTTGCCTTACTTCCTTGCTTTCCTTCTTTCCTTTCCTTCATTTCTTCCCTCACATCTTCTCTTCATATCTACCTCTCTTCTTTTTTTACCCTTCTTTTCCATTCATTCCTCGCTCTTCCTCACTTCATCCACAACCCTCCATTCATTCTTTCATCTTAGCCTTCATTTCTCCCTTCCCATTTCATTCTTCTTTCCTTCACCCCATTCACCATCTCTTCATTCATTCCCACTAAACAATCCTTTATGTTTTTCTTCTTTCATTCCTTCCTTCCTGTACAGGTTAAGAGGCTGGAATAATGAGTATCAGACAACACACGAGTGATATGAGACATGACAACTCAAGTCCAATACAGCCAAGCCATATGTTCAGAGACATCATGGGGAACAGTGCTAGGGGTAGATTAAAACTAAGGTAAGTGAAAGGTGAAAGGAAAAGAGTTTTCTGTGTCATATTTTATTTGATTGCAGATTTATATAGCGCAATCTCGACCCGAAGTTTTTGGAGCACTTTACATGAGCACCAGTTACGTTACACAAGGACACATTCATTATTGTTTTTTGGTAGGCACAGGGAGATTAAGTGATTTGCCCAGAATCACAGGATGTGGAGTCAACTCCAAGGCCGAACCTTGGTTTCTCAGCTCCAAGGTCGGCAGTCTAGCCATGAGACCACATCCTCACCCCAGCTACCACGTCACATCAAAGTGGCTAAAGTATGTGGCAAGACCTGTGGAAGCTGAAGATGAAGATTGGGTTGGAAACGAAATGCCCTTTTTTCAGTACGGTGACCAGTTCTGGAGGCCTTTTCAGAAGGATAAAGAGAGACAATCTGCAATGGTACCAAATAGCGAGTAGCTCACACCACATGCTCATTGAAAACGTGCTCTACAGTTTAATGATGTGGTTCTTGGTGGAAGGAGGGGGGTTTATGGTAGATAAAACCAGGTACTAAAAGGAAAATTGCGAGAGGCGATCATTCATAGCTGAAGAGGTCCCTGTATGAGCCTGGAGGGGTTGGGGAGAAGAGGCGGCACAGCAATAGCACATTCGCATAATAGGACAAAGCATGCACGGCACACTATCCCATCAAGAAATGATGGGTAGGATTTCTGTAATTAAAATAAAAAAAGACTGCACAGAAAGTGATGCATTAGATCTGAGCAAGCAATAGTGGAAGCTGATTACTTCTTGGGTCTGTGTGAAGTGCAGACAGAAATATGGGCAGACTCGGGGTAAGGAAGGTTAGGTGATCCTGTTGTGCTGCAAAAGGATCTGGGTGTGTGAAAAATTGTACTTCCCGTATGACAGTGCAAGGACTGCAGTTAGCCAGGAAAAATGGACCGGATTTGAAAATATTTTCAAATGCCTTAAAATACTGTATTTCGTCCTTTATGGAATCTTAAGGTTATCTGACAACGTTTAGGAAGGATGTCTTGGTTATAAGATGATCCTAAAACCCTCTTTAATCAAACAATCATTGCATTCATTATGCACCCACTACTCGTAGGAGTTTTGGGACGGGTCATGACGCCAACCTAAAATAAATGTGACTTGAGTGCTTTCTTAAAGATGGTGAAATTGGATAAAAGTGAATGTGTTCTGTGTGAGGTATTTCAGAAAAGAGGGTTCTGGCTTGCGACTTTCTCTATTCTTTTGGCAAGGGTGCCACATGCAGTCTCTTATTCTCACTCTTAAATTTCTACTTGGCTGATATCAATAATTTTTTTCCTCAAGGTAGCTTAATAATGAGATAACTTAATTGAAAATGTGTTCTATCATGAACAGACAGCCATTGACAAGCTTGCCTGGCTTAAGAGGCATAAGTCCTATTGCTGAGCCCAGATATCAGCCAAACTACTGTGTTTTGGCCAAAGGAATTGATAAGACTGTCTTAAACTAGGTAAAAACCTTTCTAAAAGAGGTTAATCTTTCCTGACTTAAGTAAATCATAAGACTATCTTAAGTTAATTGGGATGCCTTGCACATTTTTTCATTGGTTTCTTAGCATGTATTGATTGCTAGAAAGATATTCATATGCAAATGGAAATCTCAAGGGATCGTTTTCTGTGTCTGACACTTCTTTTTTTTCTTTCCACAGACCCACAACTTAAAAAATGGAGCATAGAAGAAACATGGCAAGCCAAATATTATGATGGACACTTATGCCTCTCTTCTCTCCAGTGGATTTTCGGTTCAGATTCGCGTCTCCAGGTTTGATTTACCTGACTCCTTTCTATGATTTTTTGCACATTCTATTTCAATGCATTTCTCTCTTTGCAATAAAATAATGTTTTCTGACGTTTGACAGTGTTTAGAGACTCAGGCGTCCTGAATGGTTTAATTAGTGACAGTGTATACAGAACTGAAACTGACCTTAGAATATGGAGAACAAAACATGTACCTCCACTTATTGCATTTTACAATTATTTTTTTCATGATTATGCCATTGCATGCAGGCATTGCCAACAGGTTGTCACAACCAATAAACAAATGCCTTTGGGCTTTGACAAATGGCTTTTTCTAACCAAACAATGCCTGTCCCCAGTCTTTGACAACTGTGACTTTCTCAAGAAATACACACCTATCTGTTGGCTTTATTAAAGGGCTGCTCTCATTCATTTATTCACTCGTTAGGATCTTTGACATCAAGGTTTATGTAAAAGGAACAAATGATGGAAAGAATGCTGAACAATGCAAACATTCACCTCCAGTCACAAAGACCTGGGTTTAATCCATCGTTCCTTTGCTCACCATTGTAGTGTAGTTCCTATATTCCCAATAGGCTCTGCGCATTGGAATAATATATCCTATAGATTTGACGTAGGACTTATGACTACTAGTTCTCTATCGAATATAATAGACTTAATTGTGAGTGCCAGCTAGCTCAGAGGTCACTAGAAACTTTCTCAAATAAACAAGAAGGGATTAGTTTCTGGCAACCGCATAAACATGACAACTTTGTTTCCCCAGAATAAGAAGTATCTCTAGAGTTGCGGAAGCAATAGATAGATATTTCACTCAGTCAATCGTGCATGCTTTGTTTCAACAGAGTTGCAGAGAAATAGAGAAACAGGCATTTTCAATAAAAGGATTTATTGAACAGTCTTCTTTCTCATGCAAGTCAAGTGAACTGCTACAATCGTTATGCAGGTGGTAAAATATAATGCGTACAGCAAGAACAATATTATAAAATAATACTGTAAAAGCATTGTATGGTTTCTAAACCATAAATAAATACATACATAAATAATAAAGACTAAAAGTACTCAACTGGTCCATCTAAAATACGCCTACCCCAATGTACCTAACCTAAGTCTAGCACGAGGGAAGAAGTAGGTATGGTGTAGCATAGGTTTAGTTTGTTTAAGCAAATAATCTATCCAAGATTTCTCTTAGGGTCTAATCAGCTCCGTTCCTTGGTTTTAGAATGAAGGAGGTCTGGTATCTCTGTCTCTCTCGGACTCGATTTCCCAACACCCTGAAAGGGGAGCTTGGAAACACTGGAGCTGGATTCTCAGTGAGAGAAAGGCAGCCTCTCTGTCAGTGCGTCTACTGGAGGGTCGGCTTCCTTTGGCACTTGCTGTAGCGAGCTGCGTCGGGAAAGTAGATAGTCGAACTGCTCCTAAACCACCGTGTGTTTGCTAGGGCAAGTGAAGGCATATTTATACCTTGAAGGTGCCTAGTTTGACGTAAAGTTGGACTTAATAACGTCACCAAAGAACCCCAAGAGAATGGTCGTTCTTTGAAAACTCCATGATTTCTAGGACAAATCAATATTCAAGCAAGGGGAAGTCCCTGACTGCTGAAGCCGAGTTTTCCAAGAAATCGTTGTGGCTTTTTTGAACTAGTGGAAGTAGCCATGCCTGTATTTGGACTGGATGGGTTATGTTTAAACATGGGCATGATTTCTATGCCTATATAAGGGCAAGGTAGATTGTACCTATATAAGGGCATGAATCAGTAATTTCGTTCGTATTCTAAAATGCTACACAACACCATGCCACCCCAGTTTGGACCCAGTCATATTCAAATCAGTCTCACCCTGCTCCTCATGAGCACAGTCCAGCCTGAACTGCCAAGCCAGGTCCTTCCTGGACCGTAAACAGGCATCCTGCGACCAATTTCAGGGCATCAGGCTTTTCCTGGCGGTCTAGTACCGGGAAAAAAGAAAAGCAACTCTAAATAGAGCTCACAGTTTGATATACTTTGACTAATGGCCCAATATCCATGGAACCGTCAGTCTAACGCTTCTGCCAGCAGAGCCAGTGTTGGCTCTTCTGTCATAAACATGATGGCTTGACTTACTCACAATGGAGCTGGCAGATTGTCAGATTGACGGGTAGGGTACTCTACCATGTTTACTGCTTCAAATAAATCCAGATTGCTGTAGGTGTGGACATGAAATGCCTCACATTCGTTTTCTCCTTCACTAAGTGGAAGTGTGTCAGCAAGGGAAAAAATCTTCTTAACTTACCCATAAAATTGAAATTTGATAATTTCAATTATAGTTTGAAGAGCTAGATGTTACTGATACCACAAACTCAGGCAACATCGTGCTGCGCTGTCTGAAAGGGAGAGAGGAGAACATACCTATATATAATACTATCTCCCTGAACGTGGACTCTTTCGGAACAAAAACTATCCTTGAACAGTTACTCTACTTTGTACGTGTGCTATACAATACAGCATGCCTGCAAAGTGGGAAAAACAAGGAGAAATAAAAACATTTCTCCTTACGCATGCCTTGCGGAGGTGTAATATTTTGGTGCAAATCCAAGTCTACAAAGGTTTGTAGATAGGGGTTTGCATCAAAGCCAATGGGTGGTTGCATGGGGAACACCCATGTGCTACCCATGGAACACCCCCTTGATGCAAAGTAATGCAAGTAGTGCATAGCACAACTTTGTGTTTCTTTGGCAAAGTATCCACACAAATCGTGATTTGCGTTGGATAGTAAACCCGAGCATAACACTTTGCATCAGATTTGTATTACAAAAAGTAACACAAATAGGGTGAAATGCGTTATTAAATCTGGGTCCAGATACCGCACTGGCCTGGTACGATCAGCTGACATTGGGTCACACCATTTATTTGAATGTTTTAATCGTGCAATCATATGGATAGGTTCAATGGGAGTAACAATATCAAAGGCATGCCAATTGCTGAGCAGTTTCTATGAGAGATGTCAGGCATCTGTGTAACACTGGCCCATGCAACCCCTATGACTCACAGGGGGCCCCAACACTGCAGGAGCCCAACAATTCTTCAAGGGGAAGCCCCATGTAGCCCAACCCCAATGAATATCTGTGAGATATGGGAAACTCTAGGCCCTCATCACATTCTGCAGGGTTACCCCATCAGTTCATGTCATGACACTGGTGTCAGAAGCAAAAGACTGAGAGGCTAGTAGGGTAGTATTTGGTCTAATGTCACATAATTTGTTTTAAAATACCTGTGAAAATTGAAGTTAGCAGATTAATTGGCTATCAAGATAAAAAGGTGGAATTGACAATGTTAAACAATTGTTTAAGCTTATTTTTAGCTGGAGTGGTTTGAGTTTTTTAGAATTGATGATATAGAGTTGTAAATAGGTCTTTCAAAATGTCTTCTGGGACTTAAAAAGATCTTTAGAACTATCTTGGTGACATTTACATTCTACCGGCCTCCCTTCCTTCTTTTCGTATTCAGTTCTGTGGAGAATCATCAAGGCAATTTATTTGCCTACTTTTCCTTTTCCTTAGCCCCTTTAGCGCGTCGAACATTCCGCCCCAGTGCGGACGTTCGATCGCGCTAACGGGATTCGGACGTCCAACGGTCGTGAGCAGCACCAGCGAGGTAGCGCGCGCGGCGACCGTTGGACGTTCGAAGCACGGAAGGGGTTAAAGGCCCCATCCAATGTAGATAAAAATAATTCCCCTTGCCCAATCCTGCCTCTCTAACATTCACTAACAATAATCATGTTAGAATGTTGCTTTACGGTAAAATGTGAGATGTATTGTAACAACCTTCACTGAATGTCCCCTTTCAGAGGCACGAGTTAATTCTTGATGTTATTTATGGCAGGTGGTGGGTGAGTCAAAGTCCAACCACTTTCAAGAAAAATGCATGTGTGAACCCACATTGTAAACCTGTGTGCATGGGTCAATGTTTTGTTTTTGCAAAAATTAGATCCAGTCTTTTCTACCAAGTCCTTTGATGGATAGCTGGTCAAAATATAGAGCAAATGTAATTTTAAGTGATCAGATCAATTATATCTTGATCGTTCACTCTCTTGGAGGCTAGCCATCTTGCAAATAATGAGTTCGAGTTTCAGGACACTGTCTGCAGCTGGTTTGGATGCGCTTTGGCCGAGGTCATTATCACTCAGAAATTAGGCAAGCTGAGATAGCTCGAGAATATAAGTGTTAATTTCTGAGGAAGAAAATGTTACTTAAGTTTCAAGATCATATGATTGAGAATTGCTCAGCAAAGCATTAATTTTCCTCTGAACACTGACAAATGACTTTCAGTCTGGAGGAAAGCAAACATAATTTAACATCTACAATGAGATACTGAAAGGTGGAGAACCTTTGCTA
The DNA here is from genome assembly GCF_964263255.1 of Lissotriton vulgaris. Taxonomy (NCBI): domain Eukaryota; kingdom Metazoa; phylum Chordata; class Amphibia; order Caudata; family Salamandridae; genus Lissotriton; species Lissotriton vulgaris. The sequence goes on from NC_141693.1 coordinate 342,650,119, forward strand.
TTATCAGCCTGATTCATCAATCATATTTGCGCTCGCAAAGGGCCAGATTCTGAGAATCTGGCCCTTTGCGAGTGCATTTTTTGCATTTGGGATTCATCATCCCAAATGCAAAAATCGTTATTTAGAAACTCGCAAATTTGCGAGGAATAGCATTTAAGGAATCTCTATTAGAGATTCCTTAAATGCTATTCTTGAAACATTTTAAAATTGCGAATTCGCAAATTTCGCCGCTATTTACCGCGAGGTCAAACCTCGTGGTAAATAGCGAAAACTTAGAAAAATGCTTTTAAAAGCATTTTTCTAAGTTGCATGTTACACACACACATGTCCTTAGGACATGTGTGTGCGCAACACCTGTTGAAATGTGCATTTAAGGGGTGCTACAGGGTGTCCTTTGGACACCCCTGGCACCCTTCAAATCGCTATCTTATTTGCGATTAGCAAATTGCTAATCGCAAATAAGGAATACTCCCCATTCATTCCTATGGGCCATGGATGGTCGCAGATGATCACTACCGCTCACATTGAGATACCTTCCATTTGCAAAGAGGAAGCTGCTGCTCGAGTAGAACTTCTACTCGAGTAGCTGGAAGAAGATGTGCCCTCTTATGCTGTGTGTGATGCAGTTCGTACTGATTTTACAGTGCGGGACAAACACCCAGCACTAAAAATCAGTACAAACGGCATAAGGTAATGCACTCCACCGCATGTGGAACTATGTGTGTAGTTTTGCGACGTTTTTTGTCACTTTGCTGAGTTTCACGTAGCGGAACTCTGCGAACTCCACCCAGGCCTATCTAGGACCCACCCGGGTATTCATGGGACAACTGATGTCCATTAGGAGGTTGACCTGACCTTTGCCAATATTGGTAAATGTTCAGTCTACTAAATAATACTCCACACCCTCTGTTTGGGATCCTTTCCTTCTTTTCTATCCATTGTATTCTTGTTAGCGCTCGCATCACCTTTGATGTTCAGTGGTATGCAGGTGCAGTGCCACTCCCTGTGGGTTGCACCAAGCATGGTCCACCACGCAGAAATTGAAGTTTCTCAGATGTGGTTGTGGTCCATGACTAGTGTACCTGTGCTTGATAGTTGCAGTAAGCAGTGGCAGCATTAGTTGGAAAGTAGTTGTGCCTGGGTAGTATTGCATGTGCTACTTAGGTTCTTAATCAGGACCAATTGCAAACCACTACCCAAATAAGCTATGTGTCCTCCTGTGGTGAGTACTTATTGTTGGTTGAAGTCCCGCCTGACAGTGGTGAGACCTTATTGTTCGTTAAAGTCTCCTCTGACACTGTGGGATACTTCTCACATCATTCCAGTACCTTTTCTAGCACTCTGGCCCTTCGGTAGAGACCACTGGATACATCCAGATTCCAATCCATGCTGATGCTTCTTGGTTCTTGGCCACTTGTATGGAGCCCATACAGTGCTGAGTTCCACAGCACTCTACAATACTAGGTGCTCATGCTTCAGCTCATGCTGCGGAAACACTTCAGGGTTTCCAGGTCTCAACTTTTAGCAGAGCGATATAAGCCCTACCCTCTGCTGAGAATGAGGCTTTGGTTTGTCCTTCCTTGGCTACTTCCCAGTCCCTCCCCTGAGTAGCGTTTTCCTCATGCAAGGGCACCTCCAATGCCCTTTTTGAGTAGCTGTTCATCTCTCTCCCTCAAAGAAGGCTTACGACAATCTCTTCTGGAAGGCTGCCAGAATTCTGCAGGTACCTGGCTCTAAACCTGGCAAGGGCCTTGGAGCACAGAGATTCTTGGTCACCATTGTTTGTGGAAACTAGGTAATCAGGCAGAGAAATCTCGATACTACACTGGCTGGAAGTTTCTTCCCCCATCTTTATACTAAGGTTGCAGACAACATTTGTGTATTCCATCAGCCATATCTAAGTCCAGTTTGGGGCAGTTCCTGCCATTTACTCATTCTACTCAGACTGGTTCCGCCATGTTTCAGGTGTTAGTAGGAGTATGGGTGGAGATGGAAGTCTCTTGTCAGAGGGAGACCCAAAACAACAGCACAAATGAAAAGGGGATTGTCCCACTTAACTACCAATTAACCTGTAGGAGATAACCCTCCCAGTGAACAATGGAGCAGAATATGGGGAGGGAAAAACATCCTAAGATGTGTATCCTCTCCTGCACACCCAAGAGTCAGATGTGAATGAATCCAGCAATTATCATTAATGTCTGGTCCTGGCTGGCTCCACTTTCCATGTTAGGGTAGGGAAACAAAATGAATTCCAGAGTGGCTACAGCAACATGTGACACACATGCTCCGCTAACATCTTCTGCACATACAAGTAATGTATACATGTCTCACTTCAATGGGGTAACGACCCCATTAAAGGGGAATGGAAAAACAATTATAAAAGTGCAGGGGAGCCCAGCAGGCTACTGTCACTGGCAGAGGTAGGTAAAGAAAAATGTGTTTCTTCTTCAATCTTATTGCTGTGTCATTGTCAGTTCTCTACTGCCTGCCAAGATGACAGTAGTCATGCTTGATAAGTAGTGGGCACGTGGTGTGCCCTCCAGACCACAGTAGAATTCCAGGACAGGGGCTGCCCAAAAAACACCTAGAATCAGGTTCAATAGACATATACAAGACAGTGCTTGTTAATAGTTCCTACTGCTCAAGTAATCTCTGAGAGTGTGAAGAAGTGACCGAAATATAGATTCTATTTAGAACGGGTGAGGTAATAGTAGAGCAATAGATTTTTATTGCTGTTTCTTCAGTCAAAAAGTCCTTTATATCAATACTGCAAATACAGTAATTTAGAGATGGAGTCCAATCGCTAAGAGCATTGACTGTATTTTGACCGGTGGGGAGTTAAAAGGGTCACCGTCAGGACATGGTAAGTGTTGAGCCGAGCAGTACTTGATATACTTTTAGTCTGAATGTCTCTGTCTAGGAACCTGAGGGCCCTTTGTTATAGCGGTGTATTTGGTGTTTAGTTTTGGTCCAAGAGTAGGGTAAGACTCAGAATACCAGAGAAAAAAGGCTCTTATTGCCATTTGAGCCCAGTAACCCTTGCTTCCTTTAAAAAGTTTCCACACTTTTCAACCATACACATATCATCCCAACCACACTTTTCATCTGATTTCCTTAATCGACCAACTGCAAAATAGAACTCAGCACCTTGATTGCGTGAATTTACTTAAACATTTGCCTTATGGCACTGGAATACGTATTAACACATATTTCAGCATAAGCTGCTGCAACTGTGCAGATGACACTCAAAACTGAAACCCCATTCAGACTGTTTTTCACCCAGACCCTGCACCTCTGACTTCTTCAACTGGAAGATTATTAAACTAAACACCTGAATGACAGAAATCCTCATGTTCCATTGGATGATCCAGCAATATGGCCTTGTATTGCGGAGTCCCCTCCCATGAGATGAACAGTTGACCCTTACCCCCAACACCCTCTCCCACGAGGCATTGAGAAAAAAACATCCAAACGCCACTCTTTGGATTAGGGGACGTATAACCCCGTATTTTATTACAAAATTATTAAAAACATAATTAAAATTCATAATAGAAGTTTTTCATATACACAGGAAACCCCAAAACATATTCAATAACGTTTTTAATACAGATATTTACATTTTAATGGCTAACCTTAACATGAGTCTGATACATAGCCATACCTAACCTAAAACTGGAATATGTACAATTTGTTTTCTGGGTATCCTGGATGAGACTACGTACAAGGTCATGACTGTTCCCAACTACTTGCCAGGTCCCCCTTCACCTGAGTGATCTTGCGCAGGAGGCCCGTGTACCCAGTAGATTCCTCTTGCGGGCGTCCCCTAGGCCCTTCCATCCTACCTACCAGGGGCTGATGTTATGCCACGTTGGCACCCAATGCATCTGCCCAGGGGTTCACCCAAATGGCCAGCTCAAAGCGGAACTTCCTACCCACGGACCCTTCAGCCTACTGGCCGTAAGCACCCCCTGGAGTGTGATGAGGGACCACTGTCCCCTGACAGGCATCCCGGTTAAACAATGGGATGCCTACTAATAGATGTAAAATTTGACCTAGCAATCATGAACTTACCACCACAGGTCAGTAAAGTTAACCGACTATCTTGCCCCACCCCATCCGCTGTTGACACAAAAACGTCATGCCCTGTGTGTTGCCCCTACCATCCAGGCTAGCAGATTCTCCAGGAAAAAATCATTACCCAGTTTAGAGTGAACCCTATCTTGTAGAAAAAACTGCTCCCACGGGATGCAACCATGTGGAATTGTCTGCAGTTTAAGAGTATGGAAAAACCTGTCAATCCTGTTATTAATCCTCTTTACCTAGTGATGTGAAGCCCAGACAGACTCCCCCCCGCTATTGGAACTTCGGGATCATGTGACACCATACTAACACTGCTTGGCCAACCATCCTACTTCTGTGATTAGGGCCTCCACCACTCCTTTCCTACCCATGTGTGCTAAGTCGTTGCCCCCGAGATGTATGATTACCGCTGTGGGTGCCGCTGGGGACCTAAGCAACAAAGGACCAATAAGCTTTTGAAATGGATTCAACCTCAATCTCCCTTGACCATGCATTGATACCTTCCAACCTGCCTGGCGTGCCCTGTCCACAATATTGCCGGTACAAGAATGTTGCTTCAACCTGTTCACATATGAATGGCCTCTGATTCAGACTTCTCTGAGGCCTGGCTCCCCGGTGGGTACCTGGAGTGGGCGAGGCGCAGCTGTCGGGCCGGTAGCAGCTAGTTCCCATCCTTCAGGACAGGACATGGAAACTGCAGAGACATGAACAAGACTAAGCATTAATAATGATACTCAAAGTAAATTCAACCGCGCATATCGCTTATAGCATTCCGAAGACCAACACCGTATTCTTGGGACCTCCTGTCCAATCAGTCCCCGAGCCGTGGCTTCAGTGGCTGCCCCAATCCTGAAAGAATGGATACCTAATTTGGATGCATCCAGGCCTGCTGCCCTCAGCGCCATTTCCAAAACCCTTCCAAATTGAAACCTTGTGAGGGGGTCCTGCCAGGTGGATCAATAGTGGCCCCCTGCCCCTGTGGTCTGCAGGCCATATAGGTCTCCAGGTTGCCCACTGGACAGCATGAGCTTCCTAGACCTCTTTGCAAGATAACATGATTCTCTCCTCCTGATCCACCGTTGATCTGAAAATTGATAAGGATACTAACCCAGCTTGCAGTTGAACATAGGTAAATTGCATCCCACCCTGCCAATCCTGTTTGCTATGCGCCACCAATTACCCTACCCTGAAGGCGCCATAAAAAGGAGAAGGAACAACCACATCTGAATAGTTGGACCTCACTGATGAAGCTACATACTTTCCCCAATGCCACCATGATGGCTGAGAGTCCCTCAATGTTAATCGGGTGTCTAATGTCCGGCTGTGCACCTTGCAAGCATTGCCACCCCTTCAGAGCCCTCTGAACCAAGAATGTGTAAGTGGGATCCCAGTGCCCCATCATCTTAGCAAAAAATGCTATTGCGGTCATGTGGAGCTTTGCGCATGCTGCTGAACGCCCTCTGTCCCTTAATTCCTTTCTGAATGTCATAACAGATGCTGGGTTGTGCCATGCCCCTTCCCAGCCCTGCTCTAGGGATGCACAGTATGCAGTAAATGCCCCCTCATAGGCCCACCTAGTTCTGGGTGCTAGGCTAGCTGGAACGTGGTCTGGTAAGTTGGGGCACCAAACTGCCACAGATGCTCCGGAAAATGTGTGGGACATTCCGCTGCCTCCTGGTGAAGGGACCTGAAGACCTGCATTTTGAAACGAGACAATGCATCAGCTGCGTGGTTGAGTATCCCTGGGACATGCCTAGCTCTAAACAGAACATTCAATTTCATACATTACAGCACTATTTCTTTAAGCAAGCGTAGGATCATCTTACACTTGGCAGACTGCTGATTGATGCACTCCACCACTGCCATATTATCTGACCAAAAAACCACAGACTGATTGAGGAATTGAGGTGGCCAGATGGTCACAGCAACCAAAATGGGGAACAGTTCCAGGAATTAAATATTATTTGTTACCCCAGTGTAGTTCCACCAAGTGGACCAGTGCTGCGCCGCCCGTTGAGAATCCAGTATGGCCCCAAACCCTTCACTCCTTGCAGTGTCCGTCATGCGGCCAAGTTCAGGACTAGACCTGGCTGGGCTGGGCCACACTGCTGTGCCATTGAAGTCACGCACAAATGCCATCCATATACGCATATCCTGCTTAACCTCACTGGACAACTGAGTGTAATGATGCTTTTCTTTTAGCCCTGACATTGCCTGCGCAATAGAAGGGGCGAGCCATAGGGATGATTCTTAAGGCAAAGTGCAGCATACCCACTGCCTTCTGTAATTGATATAACATGACTTTTTCTTTGCACAAGCAGTCTGCTAATGCCAGCGTGAAACCCTCTACCTTGCTCCATGGCAGGCGAGATGCACCCTCAATGGAGTCCAATTCAATGCCCAAAAATTCGATTTGTGTGGCTTCCCCTGCACAACGAGGACCCCGTGCTCCCTCATTAGTGTACAGAATGCTTCTAATTCCCTGCCACAATCCTGGGACTGTGGTGCCCCTACCCGCAAGAAGTCGTCCAAGTAGTGCAATACCCATTGGTGTCCGGTGACCTGCCTGAAAACACACTCCAAAAAGGAGCTGAATTTCTCAAAATATGAGCAAGAGACCGAGCACCCCATTGGCATGCACTTGTCCATGTGGAACGTCCCCTCTATCTGGAACCCTAAAAGATGGAAATCCTGTGGATGTACTGGCAGCAGGCGGAAAGCTGATTCAATGTCAGATTTTGCTAGTAAAGTGTCTGGGCCCAGCGACTGCAGCATTGCAATTGCCCGATCCACTGATGCGCATCTCACAGAGCACAGGGCTCCATCAATGACATCATTCAGAGACTTACTCCTGGGAGCAGCTAGGTTATGGATCAAGCGGAACTACCCTGGGTCCTTTTTAGGAACCACTCCAAGTGGTGAGCATACAAAATCCTGCCTCAGAATTGCATCAAAGGGACCAGCAGTCTCCCCAAACACAGTTCCTTATGCACTTTGTTTCTTGCCACAGACATGTTATCCCTCACTGACTGCTGATTGCGGCAGTACGAAACCCCAGAGTAACCAGGGCAAGGAATCCTGAAACCATCCCTGAAACCTTCCAACAAAATCTGGGCCGTGTTTGGGCAGCAATATTTATTCAACGAGGGTATCAAAGCCATTGTGTCTTTGGGCTAAATAGCTTTTTCAAGTAAGGATCCCTTATTCCTGTTTTTTACCTCCCTTGTCCCTTCATTTTTTAAAACATTTATATTCTGGGTGGGAGGATAGGCCACAGAAAGCCTAAATGGTAATGAACGTTGGGCCTATAAAGAGAGGCTGCTTCCTTTGGCTGTGAGCCACATTTAGTTTGTGTGAGAGGCACACTATTGCACCACACACGTGGACTGAAAGAGAATTCAAGTTTTTACTGGCACCCAATGCAAAGAGCCAGAGCTGAAGTGACGTAACCTCTCTTCTTCAATCCAAGTATAAGAGTTGCCGCATAGTTCTGTGTGAATTGGAGCTTGGAAAGTATGTATTCTGGAAGCTTGAAGGAGGTCGAGTTTCAGAACTCAAGATAAGATGAAACCAAGGCATTGATTACCTGGACCTTGTGGGAGAAGGTAATTCAATATAGCATACACCTCAAAGTAAGCGCAGTTTTAAAAATCAGCCTCTGTCAATGCACAAACTTGATCCACCAAGGACAGGGCAGAGTCAGTTTTCACACCTAGGTTTTTCACCCAGGTGAATGGTGCTGGATTAGCACCGAGAAAGGGGAGGGGCTAAATGGAGAGGAACAGATTGGACACAGAATGTCGATTTTACCACCTTTTAAAGAGGTTTGCACCATCCAGTCCTCAATTTTGGTGAAGCAATTATGAAATGCAGCTGCAGCCTCGAGGACATCCTCAGAGATCATCAAAACGATTTGAGTATTGAACAGAACACTAGTTTGGCACTTCTGCGCAGGAGTTCTAAAATGGATTCCTGCCTTCATATAGTCAGGCACACACACTGCCCACGTATGCAACCAACACATGAGCTTGCCATCCATATCCCACGTGGATGTAGAGAAGGAACTAGTTGAAAAGCAATTGCAATGCAATTTAAGCTAGAGATGCTAGTATACACACACCAACTGATGTTACCAGAAAGAGACCTACTCCACTTTTAACTCAACATTCTGTTATGTTATGTTAATATGTATTAGTTAAGCACGCAGCTACTCAAAAAGAGTGTCCCAGCGCTAACAGGGCCGTACGAGCAAAAGTAGAACCGCGCAAAGGGGTTCTGGACAAAGATCCAGGTTTCTAGCATTTCACCAAACAGACCTTCATCCTCTGTGAGCCTGAGCTCTGAAGGAAGATTGTTTTAGCCCACTGGCCCTAAGAGAGAAAGACCGCCCGCCGACTTTGCGAGGCAGACTCTTGGAATCATGGCCAAGTGGTTACTGGAGAATTGTAACCTTCTCTATGGGTTGTAGTAGAAAATCCTAGCGGACAGATAGCCGGGCCCAAAGTGATGAAGCGCTCTGTGCACCAGAAGAGAAGCCTTACTTAGAATCTTCTTGTGCACAGGAAGCCAGTGCAAATTTCAGACTGTAGCGAAATGTGCTCCATCTAGACAGACTAAGATCGAGCCTAGCAGCAACATTGTGTACTGTTTGACGTTTCCTCTCAAGCTATTGCGACAAACCTGTGTATAAGGCATTGGCATAGTCCAGTCTGGACACGCCCACGGCCAAGACCACTGCAATCCTTATTGGGATCGATAGGGAATGTGGAAATTTCTGCCACTACTACCAGTCATTCTTAAACTGTGGAGGTGACAATAATCACTCTTTACAGGAGTGTGGCTCATTAGATGTCCTTGAACCAATAATCCCTGCTCTGGTGCTGATGTCACTTGACATGTGATGTCCACAGCAAGCATTCATGATTGATGTGGGCGCTTCAGCAGAAGATCATAACCTACAGAGACATACTGCAAAAAAGAAAATCAGGGCAGGGGAGCATGCTCACTAGGCATGCAAAGGGTCATCCCTGTACCAATAGTGACTTGGATGCAGTTTGTGACACTTGAATGTCCCAATAGAGGGCATATTGAGGATGGATTACAATTGGAATATCTGAGCAGTATTAATAGAGTAGCCATGTTTTCCTTGTTGGACAGTAATTTAAAAGAGTTCAATGCTAACACAGCAGTGCTGATACCCCACACCGCTAGAGGCTCATGAGTTTGAATCATGCCAAAGCCTGCTCTCCTTCCCATCCTTAAGAGATTGGTAAATTGAGTAATGATCGCGCCTGTGCTTTACAGTGCTCAGAAGTGGCTGAAATGTATGTTGAAGCACGACATAAAATATAACAAACAAATGCACATTTCTTTTTAGTTTAGGGATAAAGTGTGTCTGTCTGTTCGCTCTTTTCCTCTGAGCTTGTGTGAAGATGCCATGATATCAGCGAGCCTTTCATGTTGGTGATGCAGTTTCTCGTACCAGTGGAAGTGTTGCTGTGTAGGCCTGGCTTCTCTTCTTCTGGAAGCGTGCAGTGCTGAGACGCCGTTCCCTGACTTCTTTTCCCAAGAGACAGAGCCCTTCTGGGCTGTGCTATACTCTCCTCAACCTCCGCTTCGGATTCATTAGGCACGAGCGCCGCACGCGCCGGCCAGATGGACCCAGACCGGCTCCTCCAAGCACGAGCCTTGCTTGCACCTCTTTGCCACGCGCCCTCCTGTTGCAGGGAGAGAAAAGCATCGCATCCTGCTGCAGAGCAGCCATCTCGCGTTCCGGTAGTGCTCTGTGCCCTACACCGAAGTGAGTAAGAGCTACTTGCCTGCTTGCATCTGTTAAGTAGTAGTAGGTTACGTGCACCAGTAGCTGCATGGCCTATATCTAAACGGAATCTGTATGTGCACGTGTGCAACTGTGTTTGAAAGGTCCTACGTCTTGACTGCGCATTTACAAGGGCGTCTGTGGTATTATGTTTTCATAATTAACTACAGGTGATCGCATCTCTGTTTTTTAATCACCAACATTGTTGGTGAGTTTGCTTCCAGCAGGGAAGCAGCGCCCACTGGGGTAGGGATCCTTCTTTGGCCTGAGAAAACAACTGCTGGCAAGTTGTGAAATTTCAGGTAAGAAGGAAGCTTGTGAAAATGGTAAAATGTGACATTTTCAGTGAAAACAGATTAAAAGTACAGTGGGGATATAGTAGTTGGCAGTTTTGTCAGTCCTACTATGCAATTAATTAATTTGTACATGTTTATACAGTCAAATTGTGTATGTCAAGACGTCCATATACAGAAAAAAGGCAAAGATTGTCAGAAAATTGTTCATGCAATAAGATTAATCGTGCATCTGATTAGATGGTTGTCCTTCTAATTGCAGAAGGCCCAGTAGGATACATGCCAGTCTAGTTAAATGGTTATTAGTCTAGTTCGAGGGGTAGTGGTCAGTTCAGCAAAGGGTGGCCACGTTGGATGAGCCTTGATCTAGGTAGATGAGTACTACTGTAGTTTGTTGACTGCCAGACAAGGTGGAGCACTGCCAATCTTGTTGTTTGAATGGCAGTCCAGTTAGAAGAAAGCCAGTTTAGTTGGGTGACTGTGAGTCTAGCTGGATGAGCATCATTTGAGTAGGATTAATGCTGGTTCGACTGAGTGAGTGCTGGTCTAACTGGATGAGAATTGGTCTAGTCTGATGGGTGGATATCAAGTTTAAGGAGTGCCTGTTTAATTGGAGTAGTGACAGGTTAGTTGGATGAGAGATTTTGTTGAATGAGGTTGATCTTTGGTATAAGGGAAAAACTAGTTATTTGGATGATTGTGTAGTGGGATGAGTGCTGATCTAGTTAATAATAATAATAATAATAATAATAATAATAATAATAATAATAATAATAATAATAATAATAATGATGAATGCTGGCCTAATTGTATGCAAAATTAACAGTTGATGGACAGAATGCAGAACAATGTCATACATTCACCCCAGTACAGAGATCTGGGTCTAAATCCATCGTTTTTTTGCACTCCACACCACCACACCCCAGTTCTGACATGGCCATATGCAAATCAGCCTTGACCCTGTGCCAGCCCGAACTGCCAAGCCATGTCTTTCCTTGACCGAAATCAAGCATCCTAGGAACGGTTTCTGGCTATCAGCCGTCTTCAGCCAGGATAGCTTGACTCCAGTGCTGTGGAGAGCATGGGATTCACGTCTGAGCATACCCATCCCACTCGGGGTGACAAATGCAAAATTAACAGTTGATGGACAGAATGCGGAACAATGTCATACATTCACCCCAGTACAGAGATCTGGGCCTAAACCCATCGTTTTTTGCACTCCACACCACCCCAGTTCAGACATGGCCATATGCAAATCAGCCTTGACCCTGTGCCTCATGGGAACAGTCCAGCCCGAACTGCCAAGCCATGTCTTTTCTGGACCGGAATCAAGCATCCTAGGACCGGTTTCTGGCTATCAGCCGTCTTCAGCCAGGATAGCTTGACTCCTGTGGTGTGGAGAGCATGGGACTCACGTCTGAGCATACCCATCCCACTCGGGGTGAAAAAATGCAAAACAACAGTTGATTGACAGAATGCAGAACAATACAGAGATCTGGGCCAAATTCCATAGTTTTTTTGCACTCCACACCACCCCAGTCCAGACATGGCCATATGCAAATCAGCTGTCTTCAGCCAGGATACCTTGACTCCAGTGGCGTGGAGAGCATGGGACTCACGTCTGAGGCACTCTGTTCATCACCACCCCCTTTTTTGAATCGTGAGGCACAGGGTCAAGGCTGATTTGCATATGGCCATGTCTGAACTGGGGTGGTGTGGAGTGCAAAAAAACGATGGATTTAGGCCCAGATCTCTGTACTGGGGTGAATGTATGACATTGTTCTGCATTCTGTCCATCAACAGTGGTTTTGCATTTGTCACCCCGAGCGGGATGGGTATGCTCAGACGTGAGTCCCATGCTCTCCACACCACTGGTGTCAAGCTATCCTGGCTGAAGACGGCTGATAGCCAGAAACCGGTCCGAGGATGCTTGATTTTGGTCCAGGAAAGACATGGATTGGCAGTTCGGGCTGGACTGTTACCATGAGGCACAGGGTCAAGGCTGATTTGCATATGGCCATGTCTGAACTGGGGTGGTGTGGAGTGCAAAAAAACGATGCATTTAGGCCCAGATCTCTGTACTGGGGTGATTGTATGACATTGTTCTGAATTCTGTCCATCAACTGCGGTTTTGCATTTGTCACCCGGGTGGGATGGGTATGCTCATTCGTGAGTCCCATGCTCTCCACACCACTGGAGTCAAGCTATCCTGGCTGAAGACGGCTGATAGCCAGAAACCGGTCCTAGAATGCTTGATTTCGGTCCAGGAAAGACATGGCTTGGCAGTTCGGGCTGGACTGTTACCATGAGGCACAGGGTCAAGGCTGATTTGAATATGGCCATGTCTGAACTGGGGTGGTGTGGAGTGCAAAAAAACGATGGATTTAGGCCCAGATCTCTGTACTGGGGTGAATGTATGACATTGTTCTGCATTCTGTCCACCAACTGTGGTTTTTGCATTGGCCTAATTGTATGAGCACAGTTCTAGCTGTGTGAGTTCTAGTCTAGTTGGAAGTGTGCCAGTTGTAGTGGATGAAAATTTGTTTAATTTGATGAGTAGTGTCAAAGTGGATAATTATCAGTCTAATTTTATGAACGCTGATGTAATTAGTGGATGCTGGTCTAGCTGGATGATGGCTAGCTAGTCTAATTGTGTGAGTGCCTGTCTAGCTTTAGGGGTGTAAGATTAGGTCTGTTTGTGCCAGTTTAACTGGTTGTGTGTTGGTCTATTTGGATAAGGTTTGGTTTTCTGGGATGAATGTTGATCTAGTTTGTTGAATATTGTGTAGTGCATTGTGGGCTAGTCTAGGTATATAGGTGCTAAGTGTTGATCTAGTGCCAGTCTAGTTGAAGGTTTGCCAGTCTGGCTGGATGAGATTAATTCTAATTAGGTGAATACTGTCTAGCTGGTTGAGTGTCATTGTAGCTGGGTGAGTGTCAGTTTATCTGAATGATTGCATGTCCAGTATGATTAATACAAGTATAGTAGGGTGATTGTTGTTTTAGTGGGATGAGTCCTGGTCTAGTTGGAGGACTGTCAACCTAGTTAGGATGCTGTTCTAGTTGGATGAGTGTCAATCTAGTTAGAATAATATTGGTCTAGTTGGATGAATGTCAGTATAGTTTGAGGTTTGCTGTTTAATTGAATGAGAGCTAGTCTAATCAAATGTGTGCTTTTCTAGGGAATGAGTATCAGCTTAGTAGGATGAATTCTGTCTAAATTGGTTGAGGGTTAGTCTAAATGGATGCACTCTGAGCTAGTTGAATGAGTGCCAACCTAGCTAGATACGTTAATTCTAGTTGGATTAATACTGATCTGGTTGGAATGGTGTTGGTCTAGTTGAATGGGTTTCAGTCTAGATGTAAGAACAGTGGTCTTTTTTTGTGTTACCTTTCTTTGGTAAATGGTTTCCAGTTGGATGAGAGCAGGTGTAGTTACACACATTCTGCTTCAGTGGAAAAAGAGCTAGACGTGTGATATGCATTTACTCCTGGGTAGAGGTGGGCGGTAAACTCCGCTCTGCCAGTGGAATTCATGGAGTTTGGCCAGTTCAGCAAGAACTCCTCCAGCTGCTGCGTGATGGATTTTTTTCTCTCATGTGGCTCACCAACGTTAAGTTGGCGAGCGTGAGCGGGAAAAAACGAGCGCTAGACCACCTCCGGGAGAGATTTCTCAACGCGGACGGTCGTGGCAGGTCGCCACTACTTGCGTTAAGAAAGCTGCCACTCACGTTCAAAAACTGCAGCTTGAGTAGAAAATCAACTTGAGTGGCAGAAAGAAGCACCACCCTCTGGTGTGAGTAAAAAACTCTGTGAGTTCCACCCCTACTCCTGGGACATTAACATACACATATTTAACATACTTGCAAAGAGATTAATGATGTACACAATGCCAATGTATGTTGAAATATGTTGTCATCATTCCTCAAAAAGCAGTTTCTGAATTCTGATTGTTCTTATTGTCACTTGTCACACTTTAGCTGGACCCCTCTAGCTGTCAACAATCCTGGTATTTAAATGAAAACATCCAGGCATGTTCCTCCTGCTGAAATGGGTGTTGTGTAACTTGCACCTACCTGAGACAAAGAGCTTCATGCAGAGGGGTGGGGTGCGGGAGGGGATGGGGTGGGGGGGTCTAGGGCGGGGTGAAAAACCTGTGGTCTCAGCCATATTATGTGTTTGAGTTGTTGGTGAAGGGGACGCTAACAGGAACCTGTGGAGACGGGGAGGCTATATTTGAAATGATGGGTTTGCAGCACACCTGTCTCAGCGTCAGTGTATTGTTAGTCAATGCTAATGCTTTCGTGCCCTGCTCTGTAGTTATACTGTGCGCTCGGCTTCCTCACTCGTCTATCGGTTTCTGTATCTAAGTGCTTTAAACATATGTATATTTACGTATGGACCTGGCTGTCTGTCTGTAGGTTGGTGTTCCATTTGACTGTTTGTTTGCTTCTCTAACCACAGTGTCTTCTATCCGTCTGTCTTTCCATTAGTCAAATGATATATCTAAACCATTCCACATCTAATTAGCTGTACCTCCATCTCCACCCAAAGCCAAATCTATCTATCCACCCACCTATGCATCCATCGGTCACCCAAGCCAAACCCTTCACCCGTCTGTCCAGCCAGCCAACCATCTTGTAGATGTAACCTCCTAGAGTAATACTCAGTTGTGTGTGTTTTTCCTTGTCGCCCCTTGATTTCAGAAACATACGTCGACGTCTAGCGTTCCGTTTTTTGCACAGCCACAAAACATAATGAAAAGTCGGTAAGAATTGCTCGTCTGCAGCTCTCGCGCAGCGCGGTGCTGGGCAGTAGTGTAAGCCTGACACTGTCAATGGATTCAGGGGCGCGAGCGCAGCACGCGCCAGCCACCTGCTCCACAAGGGTCCTTCTACTCCATTCTTCTGCTAAGTCCAGTCTTCTTCACCAGCCTGGTCGCTGTCCCCCTTAAGTGCAGCGTCTGGAGTCTGTACCCAAAAGAAAGCAGCAACTCACCTTAATTCACGTTTGCTGAAGACAAGCAGCAAGGGCCGAGGCCTAGACGGACCTCTTTCACTACTTCTATGTCCCCTGGGAGGCTCAATGCCAGACTCCCCCCCTGCTCCTCAAACCCAAATTAGTTCTTCACAATTTTCACCAACCTGCTCTTCATGATTTGCATTGTGCACCAATACGCGTTGGCGTTTAGTTTGTCCACCTCAAGGGCATCAGGTCTTTATCTGGGGTTGAGGTGATCGGTGGGTCTATTATTGAGAGCTGGAGGAGGGGGGGAGGGGGTGACAAAATATATGGAATTCAGGATTTTAGGAAAAAAGCTTCTACATTAAATGTGAAATTCCCTGTTTCAAACATTATGGTATTGTAGATCACCAATGTCAGACAAATAAAAAGGCAAGACGACAACAGCTCACATTTTGTGTTTTAAATCCCATGGAACCGCGTCATTGTGTGACATAATGTATGTGGATATCATCTGATGGTTTGGCCTGCTTGCTCGTTACAGCTGGGAGGGTTTTGGTATAACCAAGACAGTATGTAATACAAGAAGGCTGGCATTTGGCATTTAACGCCCCGAATCTGTGGTAAACCCGGCTGCCCGCACTTTTACTGATGGGTTTTTGCCCATACATTATGTCTCGGTACATATTTTGCAACTTTATGCAATGAGCTGTATTGCACAGTTGTACTTTTCTTTGCACTCAGTCCAGCCAAGCTCCCGTCAGAGCATCAGTAGGGACTTGCGTTGATCTATCCGGGTCGCATTTTCGCGCCTTAACGCGCCTCTTTGTCTCTGCAGTGAGTTCTGCTTATTGATTTTCTGGGTAGGTGGGAAGGGGTTGGGGCGGGGGAGTTTGCGAGGTGAACAGTTGTCGGTTCTGGTTTAATTGGCGACTGCTGCTCGAGTCAAGCCCCTTTCGTGACATCCCTCCCCTCCCCCCACACCCAGCGGACGCTTCGAAACCCCACAACAACTCAACTTTACCACATTAACATATTCTGTGGGATGTGATGCGTTTTTAAAAAAAAAAGAAATTGGCGTCGCGTGCTCCATCTGTGCTTGTAAGAGAAATAAGGCCCCTTGTTTCAATCACTACGAGCCGTGTGTTCGTCCTCTTTTGTTGGGGGAGGGGAATAGACGTGTCAGCGACCAGTCGGTAAAGAGAAGGAACTGTCCAACCTTCAACTGCGAGCTCGATCTATTCTAATAGCTACCGTGCATTCAAATAAAATAATTCCTTCTTTCCTTCCTCATTTCCTTTCCTTTCCTTTCCTTTCCTTTCCTTTCCTTTCCTTTCCTTTCCTTTCCTTTCCTTTCCTTTCCTTTCCTTTCCTTTCCTTTCCTTTCCCTTCCCTTCCCCTCTCTTCACTTCCCTTCCCTCCCTCCCCTCCCTTCCCTTCCCTTCCCTACCCTCCCCCTTCCTTTCCTTCCTTCCTTTCCTTCCTTCCTTTCCTTCCTTCCTTCCTTCCTTCCTTCCTTCCTTCCTTCCTTCCTTCCTTCCTTCCTTCCTTCCTTCCTTCCTTCCTTCCTTCCTTCCTTCCTTTTTCCTCTGTATTTTCTTTTGTTCGTCTGTCTATTCTTTGTTCTACCCCTTCCCCTTGTTCCCTGTTTCTTCCGATTTCACTGCTTTTACCTGAACATTTTTGTGTATCTTTATTGATTCTCCGATGTTTCCCCCAACTTCTCTCACCACTACCCTATAGGAGGCTTCCAGAGGCACACCGGGCGATAGGGTCGCAGGGGCTCACCACAAATCATCCTGGACCACATGCAGCATTGACCTTTATTCCTTATTTTTCTTGCACAGGTGTGTCCGTCTCTTCCAGATTGCATCCTCTAGTAAACAAACACATCAAACACCCATCTCACAGTAAGTTGCCTTTTCCATCAAATTAGATGCAGCACTTCCAGAAGATTTAGGTCCGAAGCCCCTTCCTTCGCTCCTTAGTCACTAGGCAGCTGGGCTGATGCCTCTAAAATGTAGACTGTCCTCGGGGGATGCAGACCAGCAATCTGCTCCATCAGACAGGCGGCTCTTCAGCCTCTACTCACTGCACACCTCTCTTTGCACGGCTCTTGACTCAGGTTTTTCCACCAACATGAAGAGTATCCTCATAGTCAGGAAAACTGACCAGAGCCAGTCTGGAAACCAATCCAGCTCTAGCAAGAATTTCAAAGCCATGATCACTCTGTAGGAGGCCACAACTAGACTGGGGTTATGGTTTGGCCATGACAGACCACCCTGCTCAGAGAGTGCGCCCTTCTAGCCTGCAGCATACCAAGGAAATTCTAGATTAGCAAAGTGGCAAATCTGCTCTGATATTGAAATTGGTACCCATGGTACTCTGAGCAGAGCAACAGGTTGTCATGTATTCTCTTGTGATAACAAACCATGTATTTGCTACGTTCAAATTATGGGTGAGAGGGTTACTTCCAGTCAGACGTTGTAGGCATGGATGTGATTTGCAAGTGCCCCTCTCTGGTGGTCCATTAAGGCAGTTCCTGACATTTTGTTTATTAGCAACAGACTGGTTCAGTCATAGTCTTTGTCACCCGGATGTGGCGAGAAGAAGGAGTGGAACTTTGAGTGCCCTGAAGAGAGCAGAGAAGAAAATGCATTCACACCCCTAGATATCTAACTAGAGTGATGTTCTTGGGGAAGAGGCATGAAACCACCAGTGTTCTCTCCTGGAGCATAGGAGCTAGGGAAAGGCTATGTCTCCACTTATTGTCAACCACCAAAGCCCTGCTACAGTTAATATATTTGGGGACCAGTTCAGAAACTTAAGTTCTAGGGCCCACCGCCAAGACAAACAGAAGAAAATTGGCATCTTCATATCAGCACTCCATTTGTGTAGCTGTTCACAAAAAGGAATCCCTAGATAGATGTGTGTACCCAGACAGTAAAGCACAACAAACACACTACACACCTGCCTAGACTGATGTATGCACAGTGTACGCACCCACTCCACCCTGACCTTTTAAAAGCAGCGGCCTGTTAAGCAATGTACACTACTAGCGCATGGCATAAAATAACAGCAGACAACATTGTTCAGATTCAAAATGGCGAGAATAAAATGGTATTACCAATTTCACGCCAAATATATTCTATTCCATAGGGTAAAATATGTCTCAGTGTCACTTCTGCCACACTCAACAACCTACCTCCGAACAACTTGCTCTTCCATCTTGTTGGCATTAGGCTCACATCTGATGTTGAGCATACAACTTTGGCATGTTTAGTAAACTGAAGACAGTCGCTGGGTATTTGGTATAAGCCCTCCTAGCGATTTCCAGATGAAAAGCAAAATTCTGGCATAGATTATGTTTCTCATTGTCAACTAACCAAGAGTTTTTTGATATTCAGATAGGTGGTACGGTTTTATAATATGACACCCTATTCTCATTGCACAATTTTGGATAGCTTAGGTCTTATTAAGATTGTGTCTGGTAGTATTTAAATAGAAAGCCGAACAGAGAACATTTAAATGAGGGGGCCGTAGCATAACAGACGGCATGGAGATGGGTTACCCCTGGAGTCAGATTGAAAAAAAACAGGACAGAGGTGGCTGGAGAGTCCTGGTTGCTGGTCTTTACCCCAGTGAGTAATTAAGAAATTAAGTAGAAAATGGGTCTCTTTTAATAGATTAAACAAATGCTGGCTAGCAGCCTTAGTCAGAGCCCTGATTTGTATAATAAAACAATAGAAAGAGTTAAATAACACTCACAAATCACTTACTGATTGAGAAGGTGAGACAATATCACCCAAGTTTTTTAGGCCAAAATTCAACATTAGCCTAATCGATCTCAACCAATAAGATTTCCATCTTGCTGGCATTAAGGCAAAGATAGTTTGTGGTCACCCAGTGCCTACAACTAAACTCTGCCAAGAAAAATATTGCAACTGAATTGCAAAAACATTCAGTATGAATATTTACTAAAATCTTACCATCATCCTGATACATTTGAATTCAGAGATCAATAGATGTAATCAGGTGTGTAATGAGAAATACATCAATATTGACTAGAAGAGGGAAAGGACAGTACCCTGGGGAGCACCACAATTTAAAAGTCACAGTGTATTTCTATGTTTCCCCAAATGAGCACACTGGGAATGATTTGATAAGAAAAATCTCTAAAAATTGAGGGACCTGTCTACCAACAAGACTACAGCCTCATCAATAGCCCATGGTTCTTTATGTCAAAAGTACGCAGATGATTGTGTTCATCTTTGAGGATAGAATCATGACATGATCAGAAGAGAAATAATTATATTCCAGGAATTCTGTAGTTGTTCTGCAGCTACTGTCCCAGTGATTGCTGATGGCTTCAAAAGCAATGTTGGTGTGAATGGAGCATAAAGTTCTCATTAATGTGTGTGGAGATGGGTCAGTGTAGTACATTTACTGGTGCAGGAGGGATGTGGAAGACCAGTGTTTTCCTAGGCCATAGGGGTGTCAGGGTCTCTGGTGGGTTAACGCTGCAGAGAGGGCAGGTGAATAGATGGATTGCTAGGCAGGTGGACAGGAGCAGTGGATTAGACCTTGAAGACTGGCTGGAGAGGAAAGTGGGGCCAAGTACCACAATGATGGGCTTGGATGCTTAGAAGGAAGGCAGAGGAGACAAAGTATTCCAGTGATGAGGTGGGTGGAGGACATGTGGTTCCCCAATCACATGCAATTAATGGGATACAGAATCTACAGAATCTAAAGGAGAGCCTTCACAACAGCAGAATCTATCAAAATTAGGACTGGACCATTATAGGCATTGGTTCATGATTACCAAATGATCTTGTATAGCTTTCCCTTGTGACTGTCCATGGCTCAGCCATTCACGAGGCATATCTAAATGAATACCAACCAGGATGAGCTACACAATAATGCAATCATATAGTCTACATTTTATTTGGAAACAGGGAAGGAGAAGACATTCTGGGCCATTGTCAAAGAACAAATATACAAAGCTAAAATAGGTGCCCATGTGCCCATTTCCAGTTTATAAGACATAATACAACATCGGTTAATTTCCCCGTAGGTGCATTTGTTCCGGAGATCTTCTGGACAGCCACTTGAATGCATGTTGTGGAATCAGTGATCTTTACTCAGAGGAAAACTGGCCCGCTTACTTAGCAATCTTTCTTTTGCAAATTGCCTGCAGGAATCCTGCCACAGGCCTTATGCTTGTATATCTATTCACGATAGTTGGGTATATAACTTAGCTGGTGATGGAGAAAGTAAACATTACTCAGTGTAGATTCATTGGTGCCCGCAGTGTGAGTAGTTTTTTTTAACTAAAACATACACTCTCCATCTCAGTATTCATTCTGCAAGAAGGTTGAATGATAACCAGATAATTGCATTGTTTGAAGCAAAAGTGAGTGCTGTAGGGTTGGAGGAACGAATCTGTACCTGTGTGACGGCAAGCCAGATATCTGGCATGTCCCAGCAGTTGTCACACCTGCATATTTTCAAAAGGTTCCCCAGAGAATTCCTTGTTTGATTTTCTCCTATAGTCTATTCATTCCAAAGACAAACAAGATACCAACTCCACCGCCCCACGACTGTGAACTGGGATGCTGCTGGTTGAGGGTGAGACCAAAAGGCGTGCCCTATTGTGTAAAGGACAGAGTAATCACCATCGTCTTGGCATAGGGAAACTGCCTTGCGGGTGGCATTTTATTGAGAATAGGGGCCTGGACTCTTCTTTATGTATTTTGTAAGCAGACATTTCTTTAACCCCCATATATGAAGTAAAAACTCTACAGCGGGGCTGAAGTCCTTTGTTCAACTCAAGACTGCTTCCTGAATACTGGAGGTTCATGCTGTCCATTGCACTCCTGGTTGTTCATAGCAGGGATGAACTGCTTCTCATGACCTGAAGTGCCTGCCATGAGAAGCAGTGGCGGCCCGCGCAGGTAAGCACGGTGAGGACAGGCAGGTGTGGGAGGCGTCGGGAGTGAGTGAAAGTGACAAACAATGGGATAGGGAATGCAAACTAAATAAATAAATAGAAGCACTTACCTTGCACTTGCCGCATTACTGACTCTTTGATACGGCGAGCGCAATGTAAGTGGGTTTATTTATTTCTATATTTTACATTCCCTATCCCGTCATTTGTCACTTTCACCCCACCAAACAACGCCCAGCCTCTGCCCTGCCCCTCCGCCCCACCACGCTCACCTGCATGGACCGGCACTGATGAGAAGTATGTGTGTGTTAACTGTAAATCAAAACAACGGTGCAACCCTCTGTAGTTCCTAAGTAACTGAGTATAAAAAGACCAATGTTACTTATGACTTTAAAAGACAATCCAAACTCATTAAATGTTGAGTGAATTTGCTGCTAAAACATAACAGGGATGATGGCTGTTCTGCTGATACCAAGTGTGTTAAGTAATACATGATTTACACAACTTGTACATCTGGTTCTTTCCATATCTAAAGGGCAGACTTTTTTTTGCTATGACCGTGAAACTTCCCCAGCAAACATCTCCACCTGGTGTGGTCTTGAACCATGGCCTAAGAACACCTACCTGTGCTGTGGCAATGTCTTTAGAATATTGTGGCCCACCTCTGAGCTCCACCAAAGCCCTCATTATGAGTAGCCCACAATTGGATGCAATAATTACTCTAATAAAATCCAACACTGAGGTGTATCGAAATTATTGTGGTGGATAATTATTGTATACCAGGAAATTTGCCTGCAAAAATGGGTATATTACGGGGATTGTGGTACTCACTGCACCAAAAACAGTATATCGCTGTATTTACAGAGCATTTGCCCCATGGGTTAGCTCCTTCAATTTATGTGGGAAAACTGCGAGTCTGTGGTGTTTAATGCAAAACTCACCATTATGTGTGGTTTCATACTGAAATTAAACAGGACACTCATAATGAAGATCTACGTGCCACATTAAGGACCAGCATCCAAAAGGAATGAAATGCTAATGAATGAAATGAAATGAATACTACGTGTCCTTTCTTGTGAATTTTCTTCTTCTGCCACCTCCATCTTCTTGGTGAAATGTTGAGCTTGGATTGACAGGGAAACTATGTGAAAAGAAGGATCACTCAGTGTTTGACTAAAGTGTAGCTGTAACTATCTATGGCATTTTTAATTCTGAATTGTTTGGGGTGCGATGAAATTTAACTGCAATGTGCAGTAACTTAGAATCTGTAGGGCACCACAAAAAAGTTCTGTGGCTTGCATAGGTGGAGATACAGGTCAGTTAGGTTTTCTGATGCCCTTATCCTTCATTACAAGAAAAAAACAGCACGGTGTCCTGATTCACAGGCATTTTAGGCCGAAAATGATTTACTCCAATTGCAATTCAGAGAAGGATTCCTGTGGCCGTAAAATGTTTCAATACGAGTAGGGAGAATTACTCATACATCAGGTAGGGACTGGGCAGATCAAGTTGTGGTTAGCCTTGTGAGTTTGTGGATGCTAACAAACTTGTACATTTATGGGAATTCTTAAACCTAAATCCCATGCTTTATTACCTTGGAAATGGTCAGAGACTAAATGCCACAATCAGGAAGGGAAAAGGATGATGTGGTGGGGTGTAGAGAATGGGCTTTCTGCACGGTGAAAAATGTTTCCCTCTGGGTAACAAAAATGTGTTTTGCACATCCAGCAGCCCTTTCCACTGTGTGGAAATGTAAGATGTGTGCAGTTTCGGACAGGGGGAATAGACAGCCTTCAAAACTCACATGACAAGTGTAATAATATTCAGAAAAAGCTTCAGAAAAAGTTTCAGCAAAGATTTTCTCCTTCTCCACCAGGAGCACCCATCGTCGGGGCATATTATCAAGAAACAGAGTTAAGATTATCACTGCTTTAGCGGCAAAGCGGCGATAATGGGCTTGATAATATGCCCTTGTGAATTCCCATAGAAGCCCATGTCCTTGTGTGAACATGGACTTCTATTGGAATTCTCATATTATAAAGCCAATTATCGCCGCTTTAGGAGCAGTTTCCTGCCGCTAAAGCGTCGATAATCTTAACTCCGTTCTTGATAATATGACCCATAGTTTTTTATGTACACTCACTCACCATATTGGCATCATACTTCATCATCGGGTCTCGCCTTGGTCCTTATAAACCAGAGTAGGCTCAACCATATTCCAGGGAGCACTTTGAATATTTTAGGAAAAAACCTCCTCCATGGTATTGACATTTGCTAGCTTCAGTCCTTTCATTGGGTGACCTTTTCACCCGAACATATTCCAAGAATAGGTTATTGTTCTTTATCTGGGGTCAACTTCTGGCTCAGGTGTGTTACCTGCTAAAACAGACTAAAACATCTCCTGAAATTGCTGACATGATGGCTGGTTCAGATCACGCAAGATGGCATGTTTATATGCCATGGTCATCTTAGCCAAGGCCTTTTTTTCTTGAGACTAGGCCCAAACCAGAAACCAATACAGACACAATCATTGTTGATATACCCATCCTCCCATCACTCCTCAATTATCAATTTTGTGTTATTGATCTTAACCTTTGGTCGCATTTTGGACTGAAAGGAACCATATGAACAAACACTGAAAGAAAGTGGATTGGTAGGAAAGTTTTGATTACAGTGAGGTTCTTGTTCAGTATTTTTTATTCTGTGAAAGTCTTTCTCCACAGGCAAGGGACAACAGGTGAAGCTAGTGCTTAATTTGAATGGGTGGCTGCAGGTCTGGCCCATTGGCACTCATTTTTGTGGACCAACACTTATTTTTCCTCATTAGACTTTGACACAGAGCAAGAGAGGGAAAAACACAAAAGAAAGAAGGAGTAAGAGAAAGACAAATAAAACACGACAAAAATAGAAAGTAGAGGTGAAAAAGAACCTGCAAGAGTGAGATGATGAGACATGAGTATCTGGTGGGAAAGAGGCATAAGGTGGAATTAAGACTACACTGCATCGGTATCCAGTGCGCTGACTTTCAGTTGTGTTGGATGTGGGCTTCTGATCAAAATGTTGGGCCCATCACTTATTCTTTTACAAAGTGAGCACTGGGTGGATGGAGACACTTTGTACCTGTTAAGGGCACTAGACTTTAGCTCTTGATCTCACTGTTTGGCTTATGATCCCTCAATCCATGGGTTTAGGGTGTGTGTTTGAGACGTGTCTGGTCGGTGGGTGGGTTAGAATTGTCCCCCATTTCTGGAGATGCAGTGGCATTGTCTGTGTTAATGGATGGAATGGAAGAGCAGGACAGACTTTTGTGCTGCATCTGCAGTAAATGTGATCTAAATATTGGAAAATACTGACTTAATTAGAGATAATGATTGTGAGAAGAACGTGTATTTTTTTTTCATTTTTATGCATCATTTTCTCTTGTGCGAATAATAAATGCCACCCGTGTAAAAATCTATTATAACGAATGGTTGCATGTTGAGATACCTCCCCGTTTTGGGGTGAGGAAAGGCCCAAACACTTAGTTTAAGTGGCGATCATAACACAAAAATTACAACCAAAACAATAGCAAAACTAGCCAAGACTGCGTGTGGTGTTAGAAAATAAACAATTCTCAAGTCGTATTTATTCAAATGTTATAATGATCACTGAATAAACATGTTATTTTTTATTTACATAAAGTTGCATCTTCCAATGTAGACAATATTCTAGACATTGAATAATCTAACCAAGGCTTCTGAGATATGGTTGACCACTCCCCATGGCCCTTACAGCACTTTAATTGGCTTCAGTTGGAGTAAACCTCCAGATCCCCCAGATGATATCTCTCACAAGGTGAACTCATCTGCTCTCTCATCCTGAGGGAGTCTGGACCTACATATAAACTAAGCCCTTAACCAATGAAGTCAGAGCCAACCCAAAAGAGGGATCAACACTTGCACCTTTCAGGAGATGGTCCTGAGCAACACGACCACCCCGTGGTCCCTGCACAAGCTGCATCTCCCCCATCCCCAGGACAGTGACATTGAATACCGCGGAGGGCTAGGGACAATCATTGCAACTCTACCCTGGCCCCACCCTGAATGCTGAAGTAACACTGCCTCGGTTAGGGATAGTATATAAAGCCAAATCAATCCATAATTCCCAGATTTTTTTTTTGCCTGATGCCTGCTGCTTTGTGGACAACCATAATTCCACTCCCACAAAATGCGAACCAAATGAATACAAGATAAATTTGATAAAAAGAGCAAACAAAGTCAAAACAAAATAAATTATTTTACAACATTTTTCCCTCATACCTTCACTTAGCGATGAGAGGGTGGAAAAGACAGAAGATCTGGATGTTAGGAGGCAGCGGTGCATTGGAGGTCAGGAAGCGCATCGAGCAGGCACAGCAAGGCCACTTGATCTTGAAGCACCTCTGGTGTGTCCATGCCACCCCCAAGACTACCTCACCGCCCCCACAGGCAATAGGCAAAGAGGTGCGTTTGTGGGCTCCCCGATTGCAAAATTTTAACAATGCAACTGCAGTGGTTGTTGAAATCTACCAATACATCCACTCCCCCCAGGAAATGGTCCACATTTGTACTCGGAGACCATTGTGACAAAGTCCCCCGCTTGAACAGTTATCATTGCTGTGATGGGTGCTGAGGGGTGAGAATACAGATGCCCACATTCCAATCTATTCTCCAGTGGTTGCACATAGCTGGTAATTCCTTTGACCTTTGTGCCTTGTCCTCATGAATTACTTATATCATAAGGGCACCCAGTTTGAACTTGTTTGTGACGAACATATGCACAAGTCAATGAAAAAGCCCCAGAGTCAATCTATGTCTACAATGTATTCATTATGTTTCAAAGTAACAATTCTTAATATGCATTAAGCTGTGGTGACTGAGATAAGTTGTGCCACATTGTCATTGTTACCAATATTCACAGCATCTCTCATGGACCAACCCTTGGTTTCTCGACCTCAGCTACCACTGACGAGTCAAAGGAACTATAGATTCCAGAATCATGGACCTTTAAGGGACATATACAGCTTCAATTGATGAGTAAAAGGAAGTATAGATTCCAGAATCATGGACCTTTAAGGGACATATACAGCTTCAATTGATGAGTAAAAGGAAGTATAGATTCCAGAATCATGGACCTTTAAGGGACATATACAGCTTCAATTGATGAGTAAAAGGAAGTATAGATTACAGAATCATGGACCTTAAAGGGACATATACAGCTTCAATTGATGAGTAAAAGGAAGTATAGATTCCAGAATCATGGACCTTAAAGGGACATATACAGCTTCAATTGATGAGTCAAAGGAACTATAGATTCCAAAATCATGGACCTTAAAGGGACATATACAGCTACAATTGATGAGTCAAATGAACATAGAGTCCAGAATTATGGACCTTTAACCCCTTCCACGCTCATGACGAGCTGGGCTCGTCATGGCGTAGCCTCCTCGCATGCTGATGACGAGCCCAGCTCGTCACGTAACATGCGCTTTTGAATATCTCAGCGCAGGAGCAGAATTCTTCCAGCTTTGATGCGGTTAAGGTACACATACAGAATCACAATCCTCCAAACGACCAACAGAATCTGTAGGGAAAGCCTTGGGGTGACTTGAATACAATTTGTGTGGCCTGCGGTTCCAACTTTCTAGTAGAGGGTACTATGGAGAGTGATAAGGGAAGGACGATCTGAAGATTGTTAATAGAGAAAGCAGATTTCCATGCTTGGACCATGAATTCAAAGAGCTTGATGCAAGCACAGCACTGTTCATATCAACGACTCCTTAACTTATAGCCAGTACGACGACCCACCAAGTTAAAGCTCACCGCTGACATTGTCAGTGATCAGGAGGGCATGAGTTTCAACTAAGGTCAACACAGCTCTTCATCCATAGGGAAATGCTGAGTTGAGTTGAGTAGTATGAAATGGGGGGATAAACCTCAGCTTCCAGCGCTATCAAGTGGCAGAAGTCTGTTGTTAAGCGCTCTATTACAAGGTATTCTGATTGTGCCTTGCTTTCTCCATGTACTTTAAAGATTAAAGGCCTGCCTGTTCGCCATATAAAGCTGTTTTCTGAAGCTGCTGGTACCAAACAGTCATTTCTATGTGTATTGTGATTAGTCATTTCAGCCAGTGGCTTAAATGGAATTACAGATTTATATGTACACACTATTCCTCACTACCGGCATGCTACTGAGAAGTGCCAGCACTCTCCTATTAAAAGTATTGAACCCCCTGCTTGGAAGTGTAGATATTCACTCTTTCAAATTAAAGAAGTAGAGGTACTCAGTACCAGTGAGTGACTGCCCATTTGAAGCACTGAGTAGAGGTGCTCAGTCCCGGAGAATATCTGCCCATTTAAAGCAATGCTTACAACGGGAGCGTTCTTCTCGATGCCTAGCCATCCACCTCTTAGATGCGCGCTGCATTACACGATGCTTCCGCCTGCTATCCTGACAGGCCTGGCCCTTCTGGGCTGTACTATCCTCTCCCCTGCCCCTGCTTCGGATTCATTAGGCACGAGCGCCGCACGCGCCGGCCAGATGGGCCCAGCCGTCCTCCCAGGCACGAGCCTCGTCTGTCCTCTTCGCCACGCGCCCTCGACTTGCAGTCAGAGACGAGCAGCGCGTCCTGCAGCAGAGCAGTCCTCCGGAGCCCCATAGTTCAGCGAGGTGAGTGGGCACTGTATACTGGGCTGTTGTCCCGGAGCCTTAGCTGCGTGTGCACCGGCGACAGTACAGGCTGCAGTTTTATATGCACTGATACTTGTGTTACTTACAAGATCTCACCCTTCAGCTGTGTATTTACCAGGTATACCTGTGTGATGACGTCTAAACGTTTATCGCTTTATAAACCTTCAACATTCTCAATGATTTTGTTTCCAGCAGGCAAGCAGTCGGCACAGATTCTCCTCGTGCGCAGAGACACAACTATAGGTAAGTTCTGGAACTTCGAGTAAGAATAAAAAAAATTGTAATGCCATGTCTCGGATATGCTCCTCAAAGATTGATAAATGGTACATATGGAATATATAATTGACACAATTTTACCTGGTATGCCACGTGATTAATGTTGTGGCCAGGGGCGTAGCTTCCATTGGTGCAGCCGGTGCACTGGCACCGGGGCCCAGATGCCTGAGGGGCCCAGCCAACGATGATTATTGACATATTTTACAACTCGAACAGTTGTTGGGGGGGGGGCTTCCTTGCACACTTACTATAATCAGGGGCGTAACACAGGCCCCTGCAGCCCCCACGGTGCGGGGAGCCCTCACCCTCCAGGGGGCCCAGTCAGCACCGCACTTCTGCTGGGGAGCTCTAGATTGAGTCCGGAGGGGGCCCCTTTACGTACCCTGCAGGGGGCCCCCTCAAGGTTCGTTACGCCACTGACTATAATATTGTTTGTAGCTAGAGGTGAGTGCTGGTCTAGTTGAAATGATTCCCGTTAGCTGGATGAGTGTCGGTGTAGTTGAGGAGTGGTAGTGCACTTGGGTAAAGGTCACATATTTAAAAGAATGCCAGTTTAGATGGATGAGTGTTGATCTAGTTAGATGAGAGTTGACCTAGTTGCATGACTATCCATGTAGGTGGATGACGGTCGAGCTAGTCAGATGAATGTTAGTGTAGGTGGCTGGGGGTCTGTCTAGTTCGAGAAGCGTTGATCTAACTAGATGAGTGCAATTTAGTTAGATGAATTGCATTGATTGGATGAGTGTTGACCTAGCTGGATAAATGCTGATTTAGTTGGATATGAGTCAGTTTAGTTGGGTAAATGCTATTCTTAATGCATGAATGTCAGTCTAATCGAATGAATGATAATTTAATTGTATGAGAGTCAATCTAGTTAGGTGAGAGGTGAACTATTTAGATGGAGTTGATCTAGTTAGATAAATGTCTGTGTAGGTGGATGACGGTCGCTCTAGTTTGATAAGAGTTGATCTATCTAGATGAGTGTCGTCTAGTTAGAAGAGTGACAGTCTAGCGGATGACAGCTGATCTAGTTGGATGAGTGTCAGTGGTTGTTTTATTCAATATCAAGCACAAGAATATCAAGAGACAAGAATATAGAGGGACGAAGTATCGAAAGGTAAGCTCATGTGGAAAAGATTTACTATGACTAAGTCCACCTCTCTGTACCTTGAAGAAATGTACCACCATGTGAGGTTAGGCTTAGGTAATCTATATTTACTAACCTTTTGAAATTTTCAATTTGACATGTTATCCTCAATATTTGCACTCCTCTATAGTCTGAATTCGATATTCAGGGTGCACGCTGTGTCAGCGTGGTGGGTGAACCCTGTTATACACGCACAAATGTCCATCAAACTGAATAAATTACAGTTAAATTTGATGAAATCCAATCTAGTTAGGTGAGAGGTGATCTAATTGGATGAAAGTTGATCTGGTTGGATGAATGTCATCTTAATTAAATGAGAGTTGAGCTAGGTGGATGTACTCTGATCTAGTTAGATGAGTGTTGTCTAGTTGGGTGAGTGCTGGTCTACTAGGATGAATCAAAGCAAACACAAGGAGATGATGGACAGAGCACTGAAACTTTTCAGACACTCACCCCCAGTCACAGATCGGGGTTGAATCCATCATCATTCTTTAGCTCATTTCGCTATCCCAGTTCAGCTATGTACAAATCAGTCTTGACCCTGTGCCTGTGCCAACCCTGCTCGTCTAGTTGAGTTAGTGGTGGTCTGCTAGGATGAATGCTTGTCTAGTTGGGTGAGTAATGGTCTACTAGGATGAATGCTTGTATAGTTGAGTGAGTGCTGGTCTACTAGGATGAACGCTCGTCTAGTTGGGTGAGTGATGGTCTACTAGGATGAATGCTCCTCTAGCTGGGTGAGTAATGGTCTACTAGGAGGAATGCTCGTCTAGTTGAGTGAGTGATGGTGTACTAGGAGTAATGCTCGTCTAGTTGGGTGAGTGATGGTCTACTAGGATGAACACTTTTCTCGTTGGGTGAGTGATGGTCTACTAGGATGAATGCTCGTCTAGTTGGGTGAGTGATGGCCTACTAGGGTGAACGCTTGTCTCATTGGGTGAGTGATGGCCTACTAGGATGAATGCTCGTCTAGTTGGGTGAGTGATGGTCTACTAGGATGAACGCTCGTCTCGTTGGGTGAGTACCGGTCTAGGAGCATGATTATTGGGTACTTGGCTGAACAGTTAGACTTTAGATAGTTATAGTCTACAGGGATGTTAATTTATATGTATTTATAAACTATCAAATGGCCTAGGTTGAATAAGGCAAACACATTTGCAGGAAGGCTGTGATTTCCCTTGGATTTCCCTTGTTTGCACTCATGGCACTGTACTTGAGCCCCCCTCACAACATGAGCTTCCCCTAACTGAATATCTGCCTCGATTCAAATGAAAACACCAGGACTTGTCTCTTTGCTAAAGTGGAGGCGTCCAGCCTGCATCCCACAGCGCCCTCCACACCCCCACCTTTTACTGCTGTCCGACAACAAATGAAGTGTTGATCGGTGAAGGGGGGTGAACTATGCCCGTAGTTTTAGGCATATTATGTTTGTGAGCGGTTGGTGATGGGGGCGGGGCGTGTGGAAGGCGGGAGAGACTACATTTGAAAAAGCGTTTTGGATAAACGGGTTTAAGCAGCTGCTCCTGCGTCACGTATTGCTCGCTAGTGCTGGTTCTCTCTCGTTGTGCCGCCCTGTTTTAAAGGGTGTCCGTCTTCTCCTTTACTTGTTTTTAATCCTGTGTATAGACGATTTTCTTTGCGCAGGTATCCATCTTTATTGTCATCTACTGCCCTCTTCGTCTCTTTCTCTAACAGCAGTGTATTTATGCCTATGCTTCTGCTTTTCTATCGCTCAATTTATCAATCGTTCACCGCACCCAACCCCAAATTGAACCAACACCCCACTCCACCCACCCAGGCGGAAATCCGTCCTGTGGTGCTTCTGCAGTTCTCGTAGGTCTTCAAATGTGTCGTGTTTGCTTCCCTGTCCCTTCATCCCATCTCATTACATCCCATTAAGTTATCATTTCAGTTAGGATAGTACAGGCACCGGTCTGCGAGTTTTCCTTGTCTTTGCTGACTCAGTTTGACCGGAAAGACGCATGGGCGCAGTCGATAATGGTGCAGCCGGTGCAGTGGCACCGGGCCCAGGGCTTGAAGGACCCCCTTCAAACTAATAATGAATGTTTTAATTATTAACCAGGGCAGGGGACTCAATGTCCTTGATTCCAGTAGGGCCTGTTGAACCCTTGCTCTGCCACTGGGAAGAGCCTGCAGCGGACCTGCGCTCAGCTCCCGGCGCATGCGGTGCCTGGCAGTGGCGCGAGCCTGTTGCTGGTCTGCAGCTCTCCACGTGCGTGGTGCTGGAGGAGCGGCGCGAGCCTGAAACTCTCAGTGGAATTCAGGGGCACGAGCGCCGCACGCGCCGCCCAGCTGCTCCATTCAACTGCTAAGTCTTCCATCACAGGCTCGTGGTCGATGGGTGCCCCTCAGTGTGTGGACGCAGAGCTCCCCAAATGGCCTCATTTGCAGTGACAGTAGCACCGCACGGCCACCTTTTCTGGAGGTGTGCAGCAGGGCAACATTTGCAGTAGTTAGTACAACACGGGCCACATGTGCATCTGTAGCAGCAGACATGTCGAAATGTTTCGCAGCTAGTCCACAGTTTAAGTGCTACACCATCAATGGCCCCATTTGCGTCATTTACAGTTTGGCGGATTTGCAGGGTTTAACGTAGAAATGATCACACTTGCTGGAGTTACACCGACACATCCCACACTCCCCTCGAAGTACAACAGCAATGGGCACACGTATACTGTCAGAACCAACAATAACCACGTGTGCATCATATGCAGCAGCGCTGGACACATTTACAGCGCCTCGTCCACAACAGAAGTGCCCATTAGACTAGAGTTGGTGGAAGAATGCGGCACAAGTCAGTGTCACGGGCTCTTGCAATCACTTCGTCACTTATAACCCTATTGGATCCTTTCCTAAAACACAAAGGCCTTTACCTAACTCCCACCAACGTTTACCCCGCGATTTGCATTTTGCACTGATGCACTGATCCGGGCAGACTCGTGCCAGAGCGCCTGCAAAGTCTTGCGTTGCTTCTACCCGAGGAGCATTTTCGCGCCTAAATGCATCCCTTTGTCTTGATTGTGTGTGCATGGAGTATAGATTGTGGGTATAGAGCGGCGGAGGGGGTAGGGGGTGCAGGGTGGGGGGGAGGGAGCCATATTTGCCACTACTCGTGTAATTGGGGTCTACAGCACGAGTCAAAGCCCCCACCCCCACCGCACGCCTCATGTTTGGGACCACCTGATGCCAGACAACACCCTCCCTTCCAACCCCCTCTACCCCAGCACACGCTTCAGAACCCCCACACACTCCACCATTTCACATTAACGTATTCTCATGGATTTGTGTGGTATTTTATAATATATTTCGGGGAAACCTTTGGCGTTGCTGCCTGTTGCTGCCTTCATCTGACACGGATTTTTGGCCCCTGTAATTTATTCCACGACTGGCGGAACCCGCTTCGCGGGTCCCGCTGCGCCCCAGAGGACAAGGGCAACTTGTGAGCCATCTGCGTGGGAGGACCAGGGCTGCGAGCACGCGGGGCAGGACTTCCATTCCCAGAAGTCCCTGCGCACCGCGCCTCTGACCAGCTGGCCGCTCTCCCTGGCCATCACCGCGCCCCGCCTTTAATCCCTTAAAGGGCGGAATTAGACTACTCGACGTGGGAAACCTTTGGCGTTGCTGCCTGTTGCTGCCTTCATCTGACACGGATTTTTGGCCCCTGTAATTTATTCCACGACTGGCGGAACCCGCTTCGCGGGTCCCGCTGCGCCCCAGAGGACAAGGGCAACTTGTGAGCCATCTGCGTGGGAGGACCAGGGCTGCGAGCACGCGGGGCAGGACTTCCATTCCCAGAAGTCCCTGCGCACCGCGCCTCTGACCAGCTGGCCGCTCTCCCTGGCCATCACCGCGCCCCGCCTTTAATCCCTTAAAGGGCGGAATTAGACTACTCGACGTGGGAAACCTTTGGCGTTGCTGCCTGTTGCTGCCTTCATCTGACACGGATTTTTGGCCCCTGTAATTTATTCCACGACTGGCGGAACCCGCTTCGCGGGTCCCGCTGCGCCCCAGAGGACAAGGGCAACTTGTGAGCCATCTGCGTGGGAGGACCAGGGCTGCGAGCACGCGGGGCAGGACTTCCATTCCCAGAAGTCCCTGCGCACCGCGCCTCTGACCAGCTGGCCGCTCTCCCTGGCCATCACCGCGCCCCGCCTTTAATCCTATGGACCTCCTACATAAACGAAGGTAACTACCCGCTACGCGGGAGCGTGCGGGAGCGTCCCGGGAGAAGCCCGGGACAAGGGCGGGACCGTCCAAGGCCGTCACCGGCCGGAGCAGGCCGGGCTGGGCCCACCCTCTTGGTTTTCCATATCGTGCAGGTACTTACAGGCTTTATAATTCTGTTGCACCCGCTTTGGGTGGCATAACTGACTGACTCACCTGGAGTCTAATCATGCCTTCACCAACAAAGGAGAGTACCCCTCAGAAGCCGGGTGGAGTGAAAAATGGGACTCTTGAAAAGTATTTTGCACGGGCTGTGGGGGAGGCGGATAAAGAGGGAAATTTGTCAAGGCTAAGGGCGGAACGGAGACGATCAGTGGACAACTTGAAAAACACCCCCATGGGAGATCTATCTATTACTTTAAGGGAGGAGTCAACTCGTATTGAGGATGTTCCACTCTTGTTAAGGGAAGGGATGAATACCTCCCCAATTGAAGTCACGAGCACTGCTCTACCTACTAGTACCAGTCCCGCTAGGGGGGCTACAGCTTTAACGCCACAACCGCCCACAACCCGTAAAGACAGGCATTCCAAATTGAAAGTAGTCACCACACAAGCAATCCCAGGACCCCCCCCAAAAAAACGTAGGAGAAGGGCAAAGGTAGCACAGGGTGGCAGTAAACCCAAGACTCTACACTTAGACTTTGGGAAATCCTTAAAACATCAGGTATCCACAGCAAAACCACTGGTAGAGTCACACTCTAAATCCAATGTGCAGGAAGTTATAGCTCCCGCTTTGAGCACAGATGTAGGAACTAGTAGTGATAATGTCCCCCTCTCTGTTGTGCCACTGGGAAACTTGGAATTTCTCTTAAGGTCTCTGTTACTCCCGATCAGCGAAAGCGTAAAAAAGATCGAGATCAGACTAACCATACTGGAGGCCACATTGGGAAGTCTGAAAAATCGCTGTGGCCGACAGGAAAGTGATTTAACAGCCATCACTAGCCCCGTAGCCTCGCAAGGGTTAAAACACAGGGTAGCTAACCCAACGCCAATTCCACCTCAGGGCGCAAATGGGGTAGCCCCCCAAAAACCACTAAACCCAAATCCTGTAGCCACCAATCCACTCCATGCTAACACACCTAACCCTCCCCTTGTATTAGTACCTCAGGCACATACGACAGAAAATAATATTCCGGATAATCAAAAAATGCCCCCTGCAAGACCTCGTCGTCCTAACCTACCACCTGAGACTAACGACCTCACAGTAGTTATGGCAGGGGTCCCTCAACTTGATGAAGGTGAAATAGAGGATTTTTGTACTCTAAAAACTAGGGTCATTAAGTGGTTAAACAGAAATAGACCTCTCCCGAGACATCTTAACAATGAGATTATAATGGTAAGAAGGGTCCCATGGGTGGGGAGAAGTCAGAAATCCATCACTGGGGACTGTATATTGGTGAGTTTCAGGGACAAGGGTACGGTGTCGCACATTTGTCAAGGGGAAAACATATCAAGGGAATCTACCATCCATACCCTCCGTGTGTCTTTCTTCTTCCCAAGTACCCCAGGCCTACAACATCCACCCCAACGACATGATAGATGGGAGAGAGTCGGAAGAAGAGGGCGCCATCAGGCTTCTCATCCCTGGCCACTTCTGGGTAGAACGGCACCATTCCTCCCAACTTATAATCGGTTTAATTGTTTAAATGGTTTAGAGGGGGTGGATTGACAAATAGATAAGACCGCAGAAAAGGGCGCCCAAGCAGAAACATCAGTGGTGCAAAGACACTTGGCCCTGCAAACCCAATTAGGTAGGGCGGAGGATCCTATGTCTGTAGTTAATGAACAACTAATACATACTCAGACACCGCCTGTAGCTCCATTAGGGGAGGTGGAACTGACTCCATGTCGGTTTCTTAGCTGGAATGTGGCAGGGACTAGAGCTAAAAGATCAGATCCCACATGGATAGACTTTATAGCCAGCAACCACGTAATTGCCCTCCAAGAAACATGGGACACTGCACCAACTTTCTGGCTGGACGGTTTCATAAGTTTTACTATTCCAGCAACTCCAAGTAGTGCAGGAAGAGCTAAGGGTGGACTAGTTCTCCTCTTCTCGCTTAAATTGGCAGGGACGTTTAAACAACTAGAGTCTGGCTCCCCAAATATTTTAATGGTAGAATGGACTATCTCACCAGGGCGGGTCTTAGTGGTCTCAAATTTTTATAATTCCTGGGCTAGACAAACAGACACAGCCCATGTGGATCATTTGGAAAATGTCCTTATTGATTATAGTCACAAATCTTGCACTAATTTCGATTTCTTAATTTTAGGTGATTTTAACATCCAAAAATGTGTTTTAAAATGCAACTTAGGCAACCTGGATGGTCAAACAGAAAATGGCAATCTGCACTTTGCTCACACCAAAGCGGGGGAGGCGCTGGAATTTCTCCTTGCTAGCCTTAACATGTCTGAACCCCTTAGCACTGGTAGTGATGAATCCCCGCCCACTTACAAAGGGTCTGAAAGTGGGTCTGTGATAGATTTCATTTTCGTTTCTCAGGGCTTAATCTCTAAGATGGGGATTTACGAGGTAACTGCCTCTCCACATAGTGATCACAACCCAGTCTCTGTACAGGTTCATTGGAGTGACTTATGGAGCAAACACCTGGGTCTTCCCAGGGCTTGCACATCGACGGTGCCCAGTGACCAGGGCAGACGGCTCAAGTGGGGTAAGGTGGTCCAGGAAACCTTTATGGCTTCCCTGTGCCCAAAGATAGAGGAACCCATGCGTATTTGTTTAGACCAAAACGCCTCCAATGAAGAGATTGTCTCAGCTTTTAATTTAATTTGCTCACAAACGGCTGAAGAACTTACAGTTCCCAATTCCAATTTGCCACCCAAGCCATTTAAATGGTTTGATAGAAACTGCTCTAAAGCCCATAAAGAACTGAAAAATGCCCTTAAAATAAAGCCGAGGGATAAAACTTTAATCTCTAAATTAAGACGAGAGTATAAACTGGTTGTCAAAAATAGAAAAAATACAATTAAAAAGAATGCTTGGAATGATTTGCTTGACGTGGATACACTACGGAATAGTAAAAGATTCTGGGACATCATAAACAACCAATTCTTCTCTGGGGAGACCAATACAATCTCCGACTGT
Organism: Lissotriton vulgaris; assembly: GCF_964263255.1. Lineage (NCBI taxonomy): Eukaryota > Metazoa > Chordata > Amphibia > Caudata > Salamandridae > Lissotriton > Lissotriton vulgaris. The sequence continues at coordinate 342,686,697 of NC_141693.1, forward strand.
ATTATCAGTGATGAGAAATGGGTTGATCATTTTAAAAATATATATGGCGGCAATGACCCTGTGAATGGTAATGAGACAGGACTGACCAGGGGCCTAGTAGCAGTAGAATTTAACGAGGAGGAGGTATATAAAGCCATAATGGACTCCACGAAAAATAAGGCTCCGGGCCCGGATGGAGTCCCGGTAGACTTCTTCATATATGCCCCAACCACCTGGTCTAAAGTCCTTACAAATGTCTTCAGGGCAACAAATGATGGATGTTTTCCAGAAACTTGGAACACATCTGTCATAGTACCAATTTTTAAAAAGGGAGACAGGGAGAACCCGGGATGCTACCGCCCAATTTCTTTGATAGACTCTGCCTTTAAGATCCTGGGCAGAGTACTATTGACGAAGTTGAGAACAAGCCTGGAGATCTGTGGGGATCTCGCAGAGATTCAATATGGCTTCAGGGAAAAACGGGGAACCTTAGAGCAATGCTCAAATTTACACCTCCTAATATCGAAGTACACGGTGGCCGGGGAGGGTTCATTATATTTGGCCTTTATGGACCTCTCCTCGGCCTTCGACTTGGTTAATAGGGCCAAGCTCTGGGTTATACTGCGCGAGCTTGGTATTGAGGATCCCTTGGTGGCCCTCATAGCAAGCTTGCACCAAGGCCTTACTGCGAAGGTCCGGGTAACCAGGGAAGGGCGATGCTCTGACAGCTTTAGGTCAAATAAGGGTGTCCGCCAAGGCTGTATCCTAGCCCCACTTTTATTCACCATTTACATAAACGATCTAGGGAAGTCCTTGTTAGCAGGCAACGCGGATGTCCCGCGGGTAGGTGGGAAGCAGATTCCGGCCCTTTTATATGCGGACGATGCTGTTCTCATCGCCCGCACGGGCATTGGGCTACAGACCCTTTTGGAACTCTTTGGCTCCTTTATGGCCAAATTGGATCTAAAAATCAATGTGACTAAATCGCACACAATGATTGTGGGTCCACAAAAAAATAAATCACATACAAAAACCTTTTTCTGCAATGGCGAGGTTCTCTCCAGGGTCCCGGTTTTCCCTTACTTAGGGGTCCTGTTTGATGAGAAGGGCTCCTGGGTCCCGCAAATTAAGGCCAAACATATTTCTTTAGCCCGGTCCACAGCAGCCCTGTTGGATTTTACTAAAAGACTAGGGGCTAAACCAATGGATGCTGTGTTAAAAGTTTACAAAAGTAAATGCATTTCGATAGCCTCATACGGTGCAGCACTGTGGGGTTATACCAATCTGGATAGTATGCAGATAGTAGAGAATAAACTTATTAGACGAATTTTGTCGGTCCCAAACTCCACACCTACCTACTCCATACATGAGGAAGTTGGCCTACCCTATATTATAGATGGATTGAAAATGGCCCCTTTACTTTTTTGGGCCAATACCTGGATAAATACTGAGTTGTCTTTAAATCACACAATTCTTAAAGACGTGACTGCAAGGGAGGGGGCAATGAAAATAGCCTGGCTGAGATATATAAAGTCATCATTCACTGCCCTCGGGAGACCTGACTTATATACAACACCGCCAATAATCAGGAAAGCGGACATTGCATGGATCAAGAAGGAATTCCAGGGGAGGTCACGCTTAGAGAGAGAGGAGTTTGAAGTTAACAAACCGTTAGTAAGAGCACACCTGGTTTTGTCCTCTTCCCCCTCGATGGAACCTTACCTGCAATATGTCTCTAAACCCTTGCATAGATTTTTGTTAACCAGATTCAGAATGAATTTAATCCACTATTCACTAGGTACCTTTCCTACGTGGGGTAAACCGGAACATGCACCACCCTGTGAGTGTGACCAGTTCTCTAATCAGGACACTCTCCATTTCCTGTTTTTCTGTGCATTTTACAACACTGAGAGGAGAAAATATCTAATTCCCCTCCTGAAAACACTGGGCTTTATACAAGTGAGACCTGCCTTGCTTTATCTCCAAAGATTACCGGATGCACATGTCACTTTTTGTGTAGCGAGTTTTTTAACAGCCGCACACAGAGGTAGAAACAAAAGAATCCCTAGAACTGTACTGTTTTAAACTAAAAATCAATACATTAACTGTTACTTTATTGTATGTATTACGGTGACTAATTAAGTGACTCTTTTATGGACACTATGTAAAAACAAAATGAATTGTGGGTATTTTTAAAATGTCTTTTTTAAATATATGTATGTCTTGCCTTTTATGATTTTAACAAAAATCGAATAAAGTGTAATTTGACTGACTGAATATATTTCGGCGTCGCGTGCGCCATCTGTGCTTTTGAGAGAAATAAGACCTTTGTTTCATTGACCATGGGGGGAGGGGAGCTTTTCATGTTGGGGAGGGGAGGGGGGGAGGTACAATGGATGGGGCATTGCTTGGAAGACATACAGCTCTTTTCTTTCTTTCTTTCTTTCTTTCTTTCTTTCTGTTTTCTTTCTTTCTTTCTTTCTTTCTTTCTTTCTTTCTTTCTTTCTGTCTTTCTTTCTTTCTTTCTTTCTTTCTTTCTTTCTTTCTTTCTTTCTTTCTTTCTTTCTTTCTTTCTTTCTTTCTTTCTTTCTTTCTTTCTTTCTTTCTTTCTTTCTTTCTCCACATGCTTCTACCTTCACTCCTTTCTTTTGTTTCCATTTGTTCCTTTCTTCATCTCTTGCATTCTTAATCCCTTCTCTCTTCCGTTCCTTTCTAATACCTCACTGGTTTCCTTTCGTTTCACGGTCTCCATGTCTACCACATGTTTCAACTGCATACCTTATTTGTGTATCTCTTCTGCGTTCCTTCTTTTCCTTTTCCTTTCTTCATTTGACAACCCTTTTCTCCTCTCTGCCTTCCTGACTCCACTCGTTCTCCCTCCCTTCCTTTTCCTTACCTCACTTCTCGAAGTATACTTCATTTTTTCCCCTCTTCCCTTGTTCGTCTAGTTTTGAATTTTACATTTTGACTTCCTTCTGTACACTTATGACAAATGCGCTGTACATTTATGACAAATTGGCAGACTATGTATGCGTGAGGATGCGTGAGGTCGATTGGAACAGGTTGACCTCTGCAATGGCCTGTAATTGTGTGATTGATGCAATGCTCATATCTGCGTGCAACTGGTGCATGGCGATTGCTTTTGCACACCTGTTACAGCATGTGCAGTTCTTTTATATCTTGCCTTGTTACAGCACCACGAGGGGTTGTGTCGCGAATACCGCCCGCCTGCTGCGGCTTTGCATCGCTCTAGGCCGCAGGTACTGACATGGGTGGTACACGCTGCAGCTCGGGGGTGACTGCAGGTGAACTTTATGCGCGTTCAGTACAAACCGCGTGCTCGAGGTGTCATAGGTCACATCTCGTCACAGTGAGAATCCCCCATGTTCCTCCACGGGTAGTGTGTTTCTCGGATAGTGTTAGCCTCTCTCTGCTACTTCTGACCTACTCCTAAACCATTCTGCATCTCACACCCTTCATTTACAGTGCTGGACACTTTGTTCAGATGTGATAAGTAGCACATATAGTATATATCTACAGACATCCAACATTCACATGGGCTATTTTAGCTCATTTAAAATATTTGTTGGCAGTGTCTGTTTCATCTAACCCTGCTGTACGTGGCAGATCAGCTTCTGGTGGAAGAGGGGGGGGGGGGCGTTGAAGAGGGTGTGGGGGGATGTATTCTGTAATAAATAGTTGGGTACAGGTGCTTTCAGTCAGGTATGATAAGGTATCTGTCGGATTACATCCAGATATTTTACATGCTCATACTGACAACAGAATGAATCTCTCTCACTCTCTCTCTCATCTTAAAACTTGGTAATTTTGAAAACTATTGTGTTTTAAGTACCCTTAACAATCTGCACTCCTCTCTTTTCTCACTGCCTCTTAATCACCCCATCAAATCCCTTTCTCCTAATGTACTTAACAAGAGATGCTGGCGTGATTGTTGATAAATCTGAACTCACCCCCCCCCCCATATTACTGACCAAGCTAAGCACCTGTCAACAACACCCACGTCGACCCTCCCCTCGGAGTCCACAGCACCACACACATTGAATATGAAGGTTTCTGAGGGATTGTTGTGTGGTTTTATTTAATGTGATTGGGGTGAATGCCCCATCTGTGCTGTAAGAGACATGGGGGCTTTGTTTCAATAACTGCTGCACTGGCTTTGTTTCAATAGACGCTGCACTGTTGTCCTCTTTAAAAGAGGGTGAGAGATGGGAGTTTGGACTAGCACAGGGACGATGTGAGGCTTCAATGGACATAATCAAGGGGTTAGGCAGTGGATTGCACGCTATAATTATTTATGGATCATAGTTAAATTTCTTTCTTTCTTTCTTTCTTTCTTTCTTTCTTTCTTTCTTTCTTTCTTTCTTTCTTTCTTTCTTTCTTTCTTTCTTTCTTTCTTTCTTTCTTTCTTTCTTTCTTTCTTTCTTTCTTTCTTTCTTTCTTTCTTTCTTTCTTTCTTTCTTTCTTTCTTTTTTTCTTTCTTTTTCCCTCTTCCTTTTTATAGAGGTCCAGTCCTCAGTCCTTGTCCGCCATTTCTGGGGCCCACCCCTCCACCACCAGGTTGCCAAGGAGGCACGTGTGACCTGGCGCCCTTGCCTCCCCAGCCGGTGTCCCCATTCTTCCTGTGGAGAGCTTATCATCTCTCCCCTCATTGCTGTCCTCGAGAGTATGCAAGAAGGCCTCCGTTAACCCTGCAAATCAATATTCTGTGGCCTCTTTTCCGCCGCCCCAAACCACTAATCTCAGGGACGGGTGGACAGGAGATTGATGAACCCCAAAACGATCCTGGGGCCTGCTGCGGGAAAAAGAGGATGTGAAAGCGTGGACCCTGGGCCTAAATAGCCCCTCCCTGGCTCCACCCTTCTGCTGCCAGCTCCGGCCGGAAATAAGTCACTGTCTGACCCAGAAGCGATTATTCCGTCCAGTAGCCAATTGCGCTACCCGGCCGGACTGTAGGGTGTGGTGTGGGTCCAGGGGGCCAGGCCCTAAGGGCACACTCGCCGAATTTTGAGCTTCTCATAGAGCCCGGACCCCCTAGGAAGAACCCCGCCCCAACCTCATGCAATCCCACAATCAAAACTTTGCCAACCATGAGTGTGGGTAAAAACAGCCATGTTGAATAACAATCAACATTCATAAACATGACAAGATGCATTTATAAACATTCACATTTATAACTTCAATACTTACACTTTTTAATATCTACAATTGCTATCACTGATCATAACCACCGGTTATGCAACATTTACTTGCTCCAGCACCAAGGGGCCCTCTGGCTCGCATCTCCTAACTGAGAACCACGCAAGGTACAACCCACCTGCGTCCTTGAGTGGTGAGCCCCAGCCCACGGTCCTTGTCCATTATTTCCAGGGCCCACCCCTGTACCACCAGGCTGCCAAGGCGGCACGTGTGACCTGGTAGCCCTTGCCTCCCTAGCCGGTGTCCCCATTCTCCCTGCGGAGAGCTTACCGCCTCTCCCCTCAGTGCTGGCCTCGGGAGTATGCAAGAAGGCCTTCCGGTAACCCTGCAAATCAATGTTCTGTGGCCACTTTTCTGCCACTAGGTTGGCCGAGGCCCACAGGTCCTTCACCCTCCCCACCTGCAAACAAGTTCTGTACAAAGGACCAGATCCCCTTGATCCATACGTCTGTCCCAATGTCTGACAAATGCACGCCGTCTTGGTGAAACATCATGTCCCCTGTGATGAGACTGTGCGGAATGTGACACAAGCGGCCCTGAATTGAGCACAACCTGGTCAATTCCCCGTTGAGGCGCCTTACTGATACATTCAATGCTCGAGATCTGACTCCTGTGCCCCATTCCTGGCGTGGTATCATACAAGATCCGTGCGAGAGGGAACGCTCTCCCCAGCCAGGCGAACTCGGTCAAAGGCTTCCCTGACCGCTATGCGTCCCAACTCTACCATGTCGTTGCCGCCCAAATGCTGGATCACCAAATCCGGGGACTGATGTCCCTCGTGTGCTCTCGTTTCCTCCACCAGCTGTTGTAGCTGCTGAATTCGCAGGCCCCCAACGCCTCGCCATAGGAACAACATCCTTTTTAAACACAGTTGTTTCGACATGCGCTTCTGCCATAGCCGGACAGTGGCCCGCCGCGCGAACGAGGGTCCCAACACCCAAATCACCTTCGAGGACATTACTAGTAACAAGAATAAAAATGGAAAAATTAGAACAGTCATACCAACATCTCTGTCTGCTGTCCTACTGTAATTCGTGCCGCACATAGGGCTTAAAATATGCCGATGACCAATGCCTGACCTTTTTTGACCGCCTCGGCTTGTAACCCGGTGCCTGCTGCCAGTGTTGACGCCCCAATTCTGAACAAGTGTGAAGAATAACCTCTAGGATCCAGACGCAGACACCCAACGCCCTCCCAAACAAGGCCCTGAATTGATATTGCGACAAGCAGTCGCCCTGTTCATATATAAACAGGGCCTGTCCTCCCCCTGATGGACGTATCGCCAAGTAGGCTTCTATCCTGGCTACAGGGCAAATATCCGCCCAAGGAGCAGGGCACAAGCGAATCGTGGTCCTCCTCCCCAACGGATCTGTCTTGGATTTCCTCAGAACCACCACCAAACCCCCTGTACTCATTTGGTGTCCTGCCACTGAAGCCCCCCTGTTTGATCTAATTTAGAGGCCCAACCAATTCACCCAATCGAAAAGCACCATAAAAGGCTAAGGAAAATGCAGCCCCAAAAAAGGATGCTCTTGTAATAAGAGAAGCATACCGTCTGCAACACCCCCAGAATGTCCCCCAGTGTCTTCACATCGAATGGCCTTCTACTATCCTTCTTAACCCCTTCCAGCCTAGTCCAGCCTGACAGCGATTTCCTCACCACAAATGCTGCACCAGGGTTGTGTTCACCCGCTACCTTAGCAAAGAAGCCTATCAACGTCATGTGTGCCCTAGCATAAGACGCTGGCCTGCCTTGCTCTTTTAGAGCTCATAAAAATTTGCAGAGCGCCCCTGTGGAAAAAAGGGCCACCCGGCCCGTGCGCTTAGCAAATGTCCTGTATGACTTGAACTGCTGCTGGTAAGCTCTTCTAGTGCGTTCGTTCAATGAAGCTCCCACCAGCCCTGCTAAAGCGGGGCTCCAATCTTCCAAAGAGATGTTGGGAACACAGTCATCTGCTCCTCTGCCTGAGGGTGATACCTTCGGAAATCCTGCAACTTGGAGCAAGACAAAGCGTCAGCAGCCTCATTCTCAACATCTGGAATATGCGCAGCTTTGAAAAACAGATTGAGCTTTAAGCAAGCCAGAACTAAATGTTTTAGCAGCCTCAAAACAAGTTTTCAATTAGTTCCCTGTCTGTTGATAGCTTCCACCACTGCAATGTTGTCAGACCAAAAAATTACTGATTTGTTCTTAAAGAATCCAGCCCAAATGGTTACTGCCACTATAATTGGAAACAGCTCCAAAAAGGCTATGTTCCTGGTCAAGCCACTCTCATGCCAGGACGCCGGCCAATCGCCCCTGCACCAATGGGACCCCAGCACTGCTCCAAAACCAATGCTTCCTGCTGAGTCCGTGAAAAAGCCCAAATCTGTGCTAGAGATTGCCAGCTCTGGCCAAATTACCTTACCATTGAAATCACTCAGGAAACTACGCCACACCCTCAGGACCTCCCTCACATCTGACTGTAGTCACACGAGATGATGCTTTTGAGTCAACCTCACCATTGCCCGTGCAATTGACCTTGAGAAGGGGCGTCCCATCGGGATGATTCTTACGGCAAAATTCAACTGACCCACTAAAACCTGAAGCTGATGCCGCGTAACTTTGGGCCCTGCCAGAGCAGAATCAATTGCTTGCGAGAAGGCCTGTACCTTGTCCTATTGGCAGTCTACTACTGTGTCTATTTCAATGCCTAAGCAAGAAATACAGGTAGACAGGCCCACCGTCTTACTGGGGGCCAGTGGCACCCCCAGCTCTTCAAACATTGCTACTAGCTCGCTCAAGGCCTGACCGCACTTTCCTGATGCTGGAGGGCCCATGATCATGAAGTCATCTAAGTAGTGTACTATGTCCCTGTGCCCTGTTCTGAAGAAAATAGCCAATGCAGCATAGAGCTGAACATCTCAAAGTACCTGCATGACACTGCAGAACCCATATGCATTCATCTGTCATAATAGTAGTAATCCAGCTGAAAACCTAGCAAATGATAATCGTCAGGGTGCACAGGCAATAGCCTAAAAGCTAACTCAATGTCTATTTTTGCCATGAAGCCGTTGGGCCCTAAGTCGCGCAGCCTCTGCAGTGCAATGTCAAAGGAAGAATATGTCACTGAGCACAGGGATGAGTCTATGGCGTCGTTAACTGATGCCCCCCTTGGCGATGATAAGTTGTGAATCATCCTGAACTGGCCCGGCTCCTTCTTAGGGACCACTCCCAAGGGTGAACACACATATCCTGGCAATGAGGGAGCAGAGAATGGGCCAGCCACCCGCCCTAGAGCCCTTTCCTTATTGACCTTCTGTGACACAACATTGGGGTGTCTGCACGCAGACAACAGATTATTGCAATACTCCACTGGGGGCACCCCTTGTGCTGGAATGCGGAAGCCTGTGGAGAACCCCTCATATAATGTCCTTCTGCCTTCCTGTTAGGGTACTGATTCAGGCAGAAAATCAGCCTCTCTGTCTCCACTGGCATTGGAAACTTACTGTGGGGGTGGCTCGGAATCCCTCTCTTTCTCTTTGGACTTTTTAATACACTTAAACTCGGGATGGGAGGGGTGACCGCAGAATGCACATGCGTGTTTGAACTTACATGCCCCGGTGGGCCAGGTACACGTTTTTTAGTTAAAAGCCCAACACGTTCCTTTTTTCTCTCCTGCTCCCCCCTGTGAAGTCCGAAATGGCTGCTTCATGGGCGCTTTATTGTTGACGCTCTCTAACCACACATTCACCTCTGTTTAGTCTCATCCCATGTTAGGGTCATCTACCTTGGCCCATCTAAAGTCCCTATCCTAATCCAGCCAAGCTGCACCCCCATACATTGACTGTGCTTTTAAAATCATATTCGCATAGCATATCAGGGGAATGCGAATTCCGGCTTCTTCTCCAACATAACTATGGAAAAAACATTGAAACCAAACAACCAATTAGTGATTGATTCTTCCACCCTAGGCTTCCTATCTCTGAAGGAACCTTCTTTCCCGTCTTTCTCTCCAGACTCCACTTCTCTCCTCTTTGGTCTAATTAAGGAGAATATATCAACAAATTCGCCCTTCCAAATCTTCTCTTTTATGTCCAGCGTAACATGCGCTGCCAACTTACCACGCTTAGATAACACAGAATCATACCCCCCAATTGCTTTAGACCCGCTATCTACTTCTTAGCCTGAGCACTCCACCTCCTTACCTGCAGCGGACCCTGTTGTCACTGGTTGTGTGGGAGCCGCTTGACCTACCTCCTGGAGGGGCGTGTTCACATCCTTTTCCTGCGCTTTGCCCAAGATGGCCACCTGTTTCATTAACTTGCAGAGCACACTCCCTGTGCCCATCGGTGAAGCCCATGGTGCTACTGTCGCGCCGCCAATCGGGTTCCCTAATGCGGGTGCACCCAATTGTGCCAAAAGAGTTGCCACTGTAGCCAATATTCTAGCTGTGGCTGCTTGTCCCCTCCCTCGCTGCTGCTCCCGGTTGTACTGGGGTGGTGGGAACTACCCCACTTGGTGCCCCCCACTGCGGGATTGGCGCTTCCCCTGACACTACCTCTGATATTATGGGGATAGGGGGGTTGGGAGCTGGTGTCAAGGTCTTCAAAACCCCTCTAATCTCGGCCAATATTGTGACCACATCATCCCGTCCCTCTACCGGTGGCACACTGACTGGTTGCGGGGGTACATAGGGAGGGGGTTGAGGGCCAGGTTGGGCACTGGCACTGAAGGTACAATGGGTAGCGGGAGCACGAGTCCTGGCACAATAGGCGCTGGCACTGGGGGCCCTGTAGGCAATGGAAACAATGGTTCTGGCAAGTTTGGGATTGGTGCTGGGGGCCCACTAGGCAGCAGGAGTACTGCCTGCAGGGGCATTAGTGGGGGAGCAGGTGCAGAAGGTTGCTCAACAACACCCACGTCGGCCCTCCCCTTGGGAGCTCTTGCGCCCGCAAAGTTCACAGCACCACACACATTGAATATGAAGGTTTCTGAGGGATTGTTGTGTGGTTTTATTTAATGTGATTGGGGTGGGCGACCCATCTGTGCTTTTGAGAGACATGTGGGCTTTGTTTTAATAACTGCTGCACTGTTGTCCTCTTTAAAAGAGGGTGAGAGATGGGAGTTTGAACTAGCACAGAGGACGACGTGAGGCTTTAATGGACATAATCAAGGGGTTAGGCAGTGGAATGCACTCTATAATTATTTATGAATCATAGTTACATTTCTTTCTTTCTTTCTTTCTTTCTTTTTCTCTCTTCCTTTTTACAGAGGTCAAGTTTATTTATGCTAGATGTGGAATTTGAGCTGTTATTTTTGTGTCTCCTGTCCATGACTTGCCTACATATGATGTTCATATGCACACATCAATAGAGCAGTCAATGAGGTAATGTAAGGGCCTTATTATGACTGCGATGGTCCATCGTACCGCCGTAGCCACGGTGGTGTTGGGACCACCGCCGCTCCAGAGGTCCGACTGCCCCATTACGACTTGAGGGTTCGGACCGCATTGGCACCATCACAACCAACAGGGATCAAACCCCCCTGGTGGTGTTGCAGTGATCATGAGGCTGCAATATGCTTATAAGTTTCCTATTCACCATGGTTTTTATGGCGGTGAGCCTGCGATGAAAAGTGCGGTGGTGAGTAAACAAAGAGGGCCCTACAGGTCCCCTGTTGCCTCTGTGCCAGGGTTTGCATGCAGGGGGGCACGTTCCCCCCTGTCTGCATGCACCCCCAGTTCCTACACGCCATGGTCTTGATAGTCGATACCCTGCAGGAACCTGAAATGGTGTCCCCATTGAGGTGCTTTTTATGGCTCTCCTATGAACTTTTAAACAGGCACCTCCGTGGGCCAGCCATCACAGGACCGCCTGACCTGGATTCCGGGCATGGCGGCACGCACCACCAAAGTCATAATAGGGCCCTAAGTCTATAATATATTAGTGAATTTTAAAATGAAAAATTCTGAATGGACATACACTGATGGTCACTGAGATACGTTGTGTTACCTTGTCATTGGTACCAACTTTCACACGAACTCTCATGGGCCAGTCCTTGATTGCTTAACCTCAGCTACCACTGAGAAGTCAAAGGAACTATGGAATCCTGGCAGAGTCCAGAATCACAGACTTGTAAGGGGCACATATGGAATCATCATCCTCTGTGCCAACAGAACCTGTAGGAAAAGCCTGGAGGACCTCACACACTGGCCAGATGTCCTGGGTTAAGCTCCTCCCAGGCACGGTTCTTGCTTGCTTGCCTCTTTGCCATGCTCCTTCATGTTGCAGTCAGAGATACACAGTGCATCCTGCAACAGACCAGTCATCTCAAGTCCACACTTACACAAGATCAGTGGAACCTGCCTACTAGCTAAGGGTGGGCAATAAATTCAGCTCTGCTGTTGGAGGTAACAGGGTTTTGGCTCCTCCACATTACGCTTGTAATGCAGAGTTCCAGGCAAATTCTGCCAACCACCGCATGGTGGAATTATTTCTTTTGCAGTATTGCCAATGGTAGGTTGGCAAGCGAGAATTGGTGTCCCAATAGCATGATTTTCAGGAACTAGGAGGGCACCGGGCAAGATTTTCCCTACGTGGGTGGTCAAAACCGTTCACGATTGGAAATCTGCCATTCGAGTAGGAAATCTACTTGAGCGGCAGCAAAACCAACTTGAGAAGTAGCAACCTCTGGCGCACTGTGCGGTGCCATCCGCACAGATTTTTCAGTGTGGAGCAAACTCCCAGCACTAACAATCAGCACGAGCTGAACGACTTGCAGATTTCCGCCCGTCCTCCCCGAACTCCACGGAATCTTGCAGAGTGTTCATGTGACTCTGCAGAATTCCATGAAATGAAACTCTACAGTTCCCCCTATACCTACTACTTGGCTGCTATCCTGAAGTTTAGTTGCGTGTGCACCAGTAACAGTATTGCCTGGCACTTGTGTTATCCATAAGAATGTACATCTATCTTCTGCTCTGTATTTACCAGGTCAGTTATGTCAGTAAGTCTCATAAAACTCATCCTTTGTTATGGCATGTAAGCTGTCAGGCTGTTTATAGACCTGAAGCATTTTCATTATTTTGTTTCCAGCAGTGGAGCAGTTGCAATTGATTCTCCTTTTGCACAGAGAATATCACTGTAAGAAAGTTGCCGATCAGAGAGTAATATTAATTTTTTTTAAACACCATGTCTCTGCGATGTACCTCAAAGACTGATAAGGGGTACAGATGAAATGTGTACTTGGTACAGTGTTACCAGCCCTGTCACATGATGCATTTTGTAGCTAGATGAATGCTCGTCTACTTGGATGAGTACTTGCCTGGTTGGATGGGAGCCGGGTAGTTGGAAAGCGTCAGCCTTGTGGAAGAAAGAGGGTGTAGATGTAGGAGCTTCAACCTAATTAAATAATTTTTTATCTAAATGGACAAGTGTGACAGTTTTTGGATAAATGCCTGTGCGGTTAGATTAATTTCAATGTATTTAGGTGAGTGCTAGTCTAGTTGGATATATCACCTTCTAGTTGGACTAGACTGGCTTTCTTTCAACTAGAGTGGACTCATCTAGCTATATCAACTCTTAGCTAGACAGACCTCCTCCACCTACAGTAACATACATCCAGCTAGATTGACTCTAATCCAGCTAGATCAACACTCAACATTCACTGTCGGTTGCACGGCGTTCAAGAGGCATCTGTATGCTTGCCGAGACTGTCGTGGTCCCGCCAAGCATATTGCAACTCTCATTTCTACCACTAATTTCATAGAGGTCTTTTATCCATGAAAACAGTCGCAGGGATGAAAGAAAGGAGGCCCTGCAGGGCACCCTAGTGCCTCATGCCTTGTGAATGCACACGGAGGGCACAACATGTGCCCCCCTCTGTGCATGCACAAAAGTTCCAGGACGTCCATGCCGTGCTGGAACTTTTTTTGACGTTCCCATTGTGGTGCCTATTGTATAGGCACCGCTGTGAGAACGTCAAAAGAATCGCCCCTCCAATGACAAAAAAAAGTAATTATTTGGCGGCAGTTCTCCCACTGGTTCGGCAGTTCGGGGTGGGCGGTCCCACTTCTGCACCGTCAAACTCTTAATCTTCCCCTAAGTGGACAAAAATCAGTGATATTAATATCCAGTGTATATCCTGATACCATTGCATAATAATTATCAGTATCTAATATAACTGATATGGTATATATAGGTTTACTAGTATATGACAGGACATCATCTGCATAGGCAGAAACTTTAAGACCCATGTTTTTGATAGTAATACCTTTATTATCTATAGAATTATGGATGGGGCACAGCAATTGTTCAATAGCTAATCTATATATATAAAAACGAAAGTATGTCTGTTTGTCCTTTATGCATTACTACGCCATTCATCCGATCGCCATGACACTTTGGGAAGTTGTTGAGTACACTCCTGCGAAGGTTTCTGGTAAAAAAAAAGAATTGTTAAATATCAGCCCCCCGGACCCGAAGGGCCCTCATAATCTTTCCAATACTGAACTTTTACAGTTTACGGTGCGACTCGCTTTTGCAATGACCATCAACAAAGCACAAGGACAATCGCTGCAAGTGTGTGGACTAGATTTGGAGAATCCATGCTTCTCACATGGACAACTGTATGTGGCCAGCTCACGCATTGGACAACCTTCTGATTTATTCGTGTACGCACCAGACGGAAAAACAAAAAATACCGTGTATCCAAAAGCACTCGAATAAACAGAATTAAAACAACACTTTAAAATGTTTTCCATATTAAAATGAATACGTTTCACTAAAAATGACACAATGTAAATTGAATGTTATCATAACAAGTTTCCTTAAATTTCCTTTCTTCTGCGATCGCAGCAACGCGCGACGGGTAAGCGAGTAATATTAATAAAGGAAATTAGGAAAACCCTTGTCTGGTAGCTCTCAATAATTGTAAAGAGACAGATGTATTACCATTAATGTAGATTGTTGCTGTAACAACATAATACAATGCTTTAACCATTGCCATGAAGGTAGTGCTAAAACATAATTGCAAAAATTCGGAAGAGGGACCCTGTGAACCTAAACTGAAGATAGGTAAGGGGAGCAACCCACCAGGGAAGATACATATTACAAAAACATGAAAAGGGGCATCCCCAATAGATGAAAAACCAAGCTGATGAAATCAACCAAAGATAACCAAAGAACAGCTAAAATGTTTTTAGAAAAAATTATTTTTAAATAGTCATTTTTTTGATAAGATTCTCAAGACCAACATTAATTTAGGTCAACTTCTTGTACATGAAAATTCATCAAGTTGTACAGTCATAGATAAACATCGGCCCAAACACTAATAAAACACTAAAAGCATGACACACAGTTCAGTCATTCTATCATTCATCCACAAACTCTCTATCACACAGACCATATATTCATACTCAATCAGAACAACAAAACGTCATACAGTAAGGAAGAAGCGCCGACGCGCGTTTTGGAAAAAGAGAATAATTTAAGAAAGTCCTTCATCAGGGCGCATGTACTCAATCCAAAGATCTGTGCGGTCTTTTAAGATCCAATTTTACAGAACAAAGTCAGTGTGAGTTTTTGTTCACATTCTCAATTTAGGGCTGACAAAGCATATCTGTTAATGATGTTAAAACAAGTTCGGAGAATTCGGTTTGATGTGCGGTGTAGTCCTGGTATGCTCCTAATAGTCGAATTAAATATGCAAGATGGAAGAACTCAAACGGTATCCTCCAGTTAGTGGTATAGCAACAGGTTCGGAGAATTCGATTTGGTGTGCGGCGTAGTCCTGGTATGCTCTAAATGAGTTGAATTGAATATGCAAAATGGAAGAATTCAAAAGGTATCCTCCTGAAAGCGTGTAAGAGTACGCGTGTGGTTGTTTTATTTAAAAGTTGAACATTGCTGGTCGGGAGGTCACTGATCCCAGAGGCGCTCTGTCCTGTTCAATAAAAGGGTGCATAAAATGCATCGGTTCAGTGGCGGGCAGCCTCAGCGTGCATCCACATCCAGGATAGATTTATTCGTGTACGCACCAGACGGAAAAACAAAAAATACGTGTATCCACAAGCACTCGAATAAACAGAATTAAAACAACACTTTAAAATGTTTTCCATATTAAAATGAATGTTTCACTAAAAATGACACAATGTAATTTGAATGTTATCATAACAAGTTTCCTTAAATTTCCTTTCTTCTGAGATCGCAGCAAAGCGCGATGGGTAAGCTAGTAATATTAATAAAGGAAATTAGGGAAATCCTTGTCTGGTAGCTCTCAATAATTGTTAAGAGACACATGTATTACCATTAATGTAGATTGTTGCTGTAACTACATAATATAATGCTTTAACCATTGCCATGAAGGTAGTGCTAAAACATAATTTCTGTATAGTTTTAAATAGAAATTTCAAATTAACTTTATCACATACATTTTCAGCACCCAAAGATAATGGACCTACTGAATGTTTAATTTTATTTAATGAAGATGGAGTTTGACCAATGAATTTAGAATTGTATGATGATAATATTTTCTGAAGCCGGTCTGATCTAAATGAATTGTGTGATTTAACATAGAAGAAAGTATGGTTGCTACAAAAATGTAATTATATCTTACAATCTGACTTACAGAACAATGATGGTTACATCTTTCAAAGATCCATCAAAAGAAGCATCAGAAGTAAAATCTTGACATAAAGATACAAGTGTAATGGACAATTGGGTAATAAACGTTTTGTAGAATCCTGCTGATATACCATAAGGACTAGGAGATATTGTTTAGAACTTAAGGATTTCATTGTAGTGCAAACCTCTTTTATAGTTAAAGGTGCATCAAGAATATCTCTGTCAGTCTGAGATATAAATGGTATGTTGCAACGTCGTAAAAATTGATCAGTTATAATATCTTGAGCATCTTGAGGTTAGCTATGAATATTTTAATAGAATTTTTGAAATTCTGTAGCTATCTCAATGACAGACAAAATGAGTTACTCACCCAAGTTCCTTAAACCATAGATCAGGTTTTTATCTTTTATAGTCGGAAATAATTATCAATTGCACAACCAAATTTATTAGCATTGAATAGAAAATTATTTTTGTTTGCAAATAAAAAAGCCTGCTCTTTTACTAAGTATGTAATTAAATTCACAACACAGATTTTGCAATAAAATTTTAAATTGGACTTCTGATAATGACATAAGCATTTCTCATTTTGTGGGATTTGTTGTTCCAATGTGTTTATTTTGGAATTAAGTAATGCATTCTCACTGCCCATTAGAGGTATTGTAACACCTGTGATATAAGCTTTTAAAGCATCCCCAGGTCTTAGAAGTATCTTCTGGTTTATTATTATATAATTAGTCAGAACTGGCAGATACTAATTTAGATTGATTTTCATTCGTAAGTACAATTTCAGTACTCATTCTCCATCTGGGTGAATGTTGAGCAATATCCTCTGGAGGTAAAGTAAATTAATCTAGACCGAGGTCAGAAAATTGTTATGATTTCTATTTTAGGGTCAATCATGCCGCATCAATTCCTAGAGAAGATAAGTGCTCAATACATGAATATGCAGAATGTGCATTTGAGAAGAAGGTAAAAGCTTTTTCAGTGGGATATATAGGTCTCCAAAGAAAAATGAACTTAGCATTGGCTAAGAATGCTTACAGTAAAGCAAAAGATTTGGTAGGACAACATTTACCGTAGAGTTTCTGTCCAACACTGGTTCTGAGGTCATATTAAATAAATGATCTGCCTATAATGATAGGTACATTACCTATATAGAGCTTTTCTAAAGATATTGATTTCCTTAATTTGGGATCATTTTGTGTAGGGGCATAAGTATTTAATAAATGGAGAGACCACTTATTTATTTGGATGTCAATATAAACATATTGACATTCAGAATCATTTTGAGAATTCAATTGGACAACTGTCTTTGAGAGAAAAAGGATAGCCATGCCATTTTTGTGTCCCTGTACTGGTGAAGAAACTATTGTACCAATCTATGTGTTTGTCATATATGCTAAAATACTATAATCATTGTGTGTTGCTTGTAAAAGAATAGATCAACGTTGCATTTGAGTAAATAATCTGAACTGTGCTGTTCTTTACACTTGGTGACGTAAACCCTTGACATTCAAAGAAGCAACTTTTAAATTATACCTATTGAGCATAATTATTCTGTGTTAGAACAATAAAGTAAATGTAAAATAACAATACATGTAGATAAAGAATGAACAAAGAAGTAGCCCATATATAATGAAAAAAGATAACAAACAAAATGAAAAAAACACCTATACCCCTTAAGGGAAGAATACGTTAACTAAAATGTTGAGATAATGAAGGAATAATCCAAAATGGGGGAAAGCATCACAGTACCTGCTAAGGAAAAAAATAAAAATTACACATTTTGTAGTGAGGAATGTCATGTATTAGTGAGGTCTGAGAGTCCCTAGCAATCGGGACAGTAAGATCAAAGTAAGCAACCCGATCTGAAGGTGAAATGAAAGATTCGCGAATATCATTCTTCCATATTCGCGTGACTTAAGGAGCAAAACTTCCATATTTATAAACAGCTTCTCTGAGTCTGGGGCAGAGGTCAGAAAATTGTTTGGTAAACTTGCTGTTTGCAAAATCATGTTGTATATATATTTTATTTCCTTCTACCATTAAAGCTGGATTTTCTCTGATACCTTTCTGTATTAGTATGAGATGGTGATGACATAGAAGTTTGAATATCATTTGACGTGGTTTAGATTGATTAGCTTTACAATAAGAGGGAACATCTTGTGCTTCAGCAATTTCGAATTTCTCTGAAGTTTTATTTTTAGTAGAGACAGTAGTAGATTTTCCTGAAACCGTCTACATTTTTGTCTTTCAATAGTCTCTGGTAGGTTGAAAATGCATAAATTATATTGGCGTTTTTTATTTTCAAAGTCAAACAGCTGCTTCTTCATAGGAATTATATGACGGATAGGAGGGGCTATTTGTTCAATGGCAGCTTTCCGGTAAATCTCTGTGAATGTGTTTAATATCACAGCATAGGTACGTATTATTCTAGTATTACATGAATTTCTTCTAGTATTTTTGCTGTAGACTCTTCATGTGACTCCACTACTTTAGATTTAGCAGGAGGTCGTGCTTTATATTATTAATATGAGTCTGTGCAGGTTGCATTTCCACATAAAGGTTAGCTCTATTCTTAAAATGTTGTAAAATAACACAAATAATGTGTTTAATTACTTCTGGCAATTCAGTAGGAAAGTGATATCACAGTACTATTAATAAAACGATATGCATTTGTAAAAAGAAACTTAAAGCTGTGTGGGATCTTTGCCAAAGATAAAAATTGTATGCAGCACCTTTAAAAGTAAGTTTTGTTGCAGTGACTTTAACAAGAAGAAAAAAGCAGCAGGGCCGGCCTTCTCACACAGCTCCAGCCTCACAATCACTCGGGCCTCATTTATGGCATTTTGGCGTAGGGCAGACCTTGCTGCGCTGCGCTCCCCCAAAGTGAAAGAGCAGGACGATATTTAAGCAACACGGTGCATTTCTGTCCTTTCTGCCTGCGATGGTGCTGTTTTGGCCGCCTAGCGCCAGCGCGTCATCCTTGCACCATGGTGCAAAGCTTTTTCCATTGCAGATAGGATTATTTTTGTGTAGGAAAGGACACCTTCCTGCACAAAAATAATCCCAGAGGCGTTTTCCTCTTTCTATGTGTGATGCAAAATACAGCACACATGGAAAGAGGAAAAAACTAGGAGAAATAATTCTCCTTGTAGCTCCTCGCCTCTGTAGGTGTACGGATTTGACACTTCCCCAGGTTTACATCACTTTGTAAATCTGGGGCAACATCAAATTCAAGTCAAGTCAAGGAATTCTTTATTTCGGCCTTTAGGGCCATAAAACCACAAATAAGAAGTACAGCTCAATTCATGCATTTAAATTTCTCAGTTATAAAGTGCATGTGCATTACAATGTCAGTAATTCTGAATAAAAGTTTTAAAATGTAATAAATATATAAAAAAACACATTTGTAACATTAACATGTGGAAAAACAGGTTGGGAGAAATTAGTAATCACGGAAATGGGATAAAATGATCGAATTTAGGTAAAGCCAAGCTTTAACCCCTTCGCTGCGGTGGCAAATCCGCCGCAGCGCGAGGGGGGAGGGGGGCCGCGCTGCGCTCCAATGCTCGTGACGGAACCGCTCTGTCACGAGCCTCGGGCGCGCTGTGCTTGTGACGGAGCGGTTCCGTCACGGCCCCGCCCGCTCAATGGAACGTCCTGAGCAGTCATGGAATCTGTACCGTGCAGGCGCGCTGAGCGGGCCGTGACGGAACTGCTCCGTCACCAACACAGCGCGACCGAGGCTGGTGACGGAGCGGTTCTGTCACCAGCATGGGAGGGGTTAAAATGGCTCGACGTACACACCACATAGAAAATAAATATTGAGAGACCGAGTACACAACAGGCATGTTAGTATCATATTTTAGTATTCTATAGGCCTCTGCACAGTGATTTGTTCCAAGGTTGCTACATAACTGTAGTACCCATCGGTGTTTCGCCTTCTTGTAAGCCGGGCAAAAGAATAATACGTGTTGATTTGTCTCAGATATATTATTGCAGACCGGGCAACCCTGAGTCGGAATGCCCCCCCCCCCTGTTGTTTGTAAAGGCATGTAATGGCAATACTCCATGCCTAAATTGTAGATAGAGCTTTTTGGCAAGGGCAAGCTGTATGACATCAAGGGCAGGTTCTAACCTGTATTGCTCTTTAACCTCTTGGAAGGTTGCAGTCAATATACCAGTTGCAGGGTTCCTCTTTATCTGATTGAGTCTGTATTCCCTAAAAGTTCTTTGACAGGGCCTTCCTGGATATTGACAAGCAACTTCCTTCAGCATTAGCCCATAGGTTGCCCAACGCCATTGCTTCTAGAGAATTCTTGATATAGACAAGCCATGGGATTTTACTAGCTCCCTGTTAATTTAGCACTTCCTTCAGCTTTTCTCTAAAAACTGATAGTTCTGGTGTACTCCATAAACGTCGCCAATGTAAGAGGGGTCTGAGGGCAACTTCCTCTGCAATTGGGCCGACCCCAAGATCCGTGCGTAGCGGCGTAAGTGGTGTACTTTTGGGGCGACCTAAGATTGCCTGGCAAAGGAATTCTCATTCTTGGATAGAGGTTTGGGCGGCCGATGGCCCCAGATTTCTGCCCCGTACAAGGCCGCCCCCCTAGCTTGAACTTGATAAATTTCCATCACCATTTTATGAGAGCACTTCCTGAGCATCTTTGCTAACCCTTCCGTTGTCTGGGCCAACTTTAGACTGGCCTTCTTAATTTGTGTGCCCCACTCCATTTTCTCATTGAGTGTTATTCCCAAGGATTCGAAGATGATCACTTTCTCTAGTGATTTCCCATCTAGCTGAGGATTTGGTTGTGTTGTATTTCCTTAATTAAAAGCCATATATTTTGGTTTTCTGTGAGTTTATCTCTAAACCCCTGCTTTTACAGAATTAATAAAAAATGTCTAAAGCCCTCTGTATTCCCATAAGGGACTTTGATAGTAGGAGGGTTTCGTCGGCGAACATCAAGGCAGGTACCTTGAGGTTCCCCAACCTAGGAGCGTCTATGTCCCTCCCTGCAATCAAAGCCTCCACAAGGCCATTTATAAATAAGCAGAGAAAGGTTGGGCCAACACACACCCTTGATGTACCCCTCTATGTATGGATATGGGGTCAGTGAGCTCACCGTTTTCCCCTTGCCTGATTTGGGTAAAATTACATTCCTGGAGCCGTTTCATCTGATGGCAAAGATACAGAGGGGCCCCCAGATCTAATAGAATGGCCCCCAATTTATCCCTGGGGACCAGATCAAATGCAGATTTTTAGGTCCAAAAATATCAAATAAAGGCTTCCACCCTCCAAAAACACTGTCTTCCAGTACAGTAGTTGCAGCCTAAGAATTTGATCTATTGTGGACATTCTGGCTCTAAAGCCAGCCTGATAAGGGCTAAGTATAGTATACTCCTCCATCCAGCTCTCTAATCGACCCAACAGCACTTGCACATATATCTTCTGGGTGACATCTATGAGGCTGATTGGGCGATAGTTAGCAGGAAGGAGTGGTGAGCCCTTTTTATAAATTGGGATAATTTCTGCTCCCAACCAGGACATAGGAATCGACATTCCCTGCATGATAGCACTAAACAGGGTCCATAAGTACGGGTCCCAAATATTAGGCTCATTATGAAAGAGGTCACCTGGGATCTTGTCTAGACCTGGTGCCTTAGAGGGGATTACCCTACTTTGGGCATCCATTATCTCTTTTAGAGAAATTACTGGAACATTAAAAAGGAGGGACTGCAGGTAGGAGCCCTCATTTGTGGCATGCCCTGCTTCACCCTCTACCCTTGCATATAGGGACTCAAAATGGGCCTTCCAAACCTCTGCCCCCAAGTTTAGGTCAATTGCCAATTTGCACTCTGTGCAGCCAATGTTTACTAAATTCCAAAAAGTCCTCATGTCCCTGGTACATAAGGCGCTTTTCAGGCTTTCCAATTTATCTCCCTCCCATTGTTTCTTAGCCACGTTGATTGTATTTTTGTGGGCTATTCGATTGTCTTTCATTAGAGGTCTATCTTTGGATTTAATAGCTAGGACTAAGGCTTGCTTGGCCTTACGGCCATCTCTATTGTACCAAGGGTGACCCGGAGACTCCTTTTCCCTAGATCCTGTGTTGGGGAAAAAAATATTTGCCACATCAGACATTAGTCCTTGGTGGTTATTCACAATTTCGAATAAGGCAGACGGGGAATTGACAGTTCCACTAAGTTGATTTGCAGTCTCAAGATATGGGATGACACTTTAGTAGAGAGAGACTAGCTTTTCCTGAGATTCGCAAAATGACCCCCCATTTAACTCTCCTCCTGCAACTAGTTAAAGTTCACCTAGGGCCAGGAGGTTGACCTTTATGTGCATCCCTGGGGCACGGCGGTACCATCTCAAGAATCAAGGCATTTTGGTTACTATCATATTGGGGCATGATCTTAAAATCAGTTACCCGGTGCCAAGATTTAGTGTCCACCAAAATATAATCTAAAATGGAAGAACTTCCCGGTCTGTTGTAAGTATGGTTCGCCGGGGAATCAGATTTTGTGTGCCCATTACGTGCCCTAAGGGAGTGATTCAATGTGAGGGTATTCATTTGGAGTGCCAATGGGGTCCACGCCCGAGTTGCCGAAGCATTCGACTCTGGAATGGCCCAGTGCAGTGCGTGTTGCGTGGGAAAACCTAAGGTAACACCCATGGATCGCCTCCGGGGAGCAGAGAAAGGCAACACAGCAAATTTGCACTGCATCGCATTAGTAATGATTTATAAGGCCGCTCAAAGCCAAGCAGGGTGGCTTTGCGTGATTTCTTAAATCTTTTTGAGAACCCTGTGTCATGCATGTACCACTTTACGTGGTGCAAAAGTGATACAGGGCTGTCATACATATGCCCCTCAGTCTCCTGAAGAAAGCTGTAGTTGGTGAAAGAAGCAAGAAGCCTTTCAATGGTACAGGATCAACAAGAAAATACCAGAAACGGGAAACAGCCTTTACAACATGGCCTGAGCCACACGAGCTGTTTCCCTGCAAGTGTACGAATGCTTACCAGAATCATGCAGCGGTCTTAACCAACATAAGCGTGTTAAGGCAGATAGTGGTCTAGTGTCCAGATGGGTGGGTAGAGGAGGAGGAAGCATTGGAACAGGAAGCTCCAGATGCTGACAGGTGAGTGGGGCTGGGGCCTAGTTGGGGGGGTCGTTTTTAGGAGTAGCAGTCTGTTTTAGGGTTCGGGGCAGGGGGTCGGGCAGTCTTTGAAAGGAGGCAGAGTTTTAGGGCTCAGAGTGGGCGGGAGGGTTGGGGTAGTTTTAAGGGCTGAGCCTGGGTTGGGGGGGAGGTCGTTTTTTTTGGGGTAGGGGTCGTTTTAGGGTTCAGAGAGGGGGGTCGGGCAGTCTTCTAAAAAAGGGTGCAGGGTTTCAGGGCTCTGGGTGGGGGGATGGGTAGTTTTAAGGGCTGGGGCTGGGATTGAGGGGGGGGAGTATTTAGGGGTGAGCGGTTTTAGGGCAAGGGAGCCAGGTAGTTTGTTTAAAGGGGGCAGTATTGTAAGCCTTAGGGTAGGGGAAGGGGTCGGGGGAGTTTTAAGGGCAGCACGGGTTAAGCTTTAGGGTTCAGTGTGGGGGCTGGGGTCGGGGCACTTTTTAGGTCTCGGCCTGCGAAAGACTGCGCACATGCGCAGTCGAGCTGGCGAGATTTAATGATGTAGAGCGAGTTTCACTAGCGAGGTTAAGCACCGCCCCTCTTTTCCATTGGCTGGCATCACCGTTCATGCTAAATGGTGGCCAGTCATTGGAGAAGAGGTCCCAGTGAAGTTCTTCTTTCTTTTTAAGCCACGTCCTTTTCAGACTGGGTTCCTTGACTTACTGGTGGCGTAAAAGGTTTCTTATCTTCTTTATGGGTCCAGATGGCCCCATAAAGAATATAAGGAACCTTTTACCACAGCAGGAAGTCGGGGCACCCAGTCTGAAAGGGACGGGGCTAAAAGAGAAATTTCTTTCATGTTAGTATAATCGGGGCACCCGCGCTTTACTTTTAAAATGTTACAAGTAAAGCGGGGTGCGAGCAAATATACCAAAAAGAATGAAATAGATGTTTTTTCTATTTTGTTCATTTTGGTATAATCGCGGCACCCGCGCATTACTTTTAAAATGGTACAAGTAAAGGGCGGTTGCCGTTATTATACCAAAATGAAAGAAATAGAAAACACATCTATTTCTTTCATTTTAGTATAATCGCGGCACCCGCGCTTTACTTGTAACATCTTAAAAGTAATGAGCGAGTGCCGCGATTATGCCAAAATGAAAGAAATAGATGTTTTTTCTATTTCTTTCATTTTGGTATAATCGCAGCACCCGCGCATTACTTTTAAAATGTTACAAGTAAATCGCGGGTAAGAAGAATCTCTATAGAGAGTCCTGTTGGCTGTCTCCCCCAGTCGTGGCAGAGCCTGCAGGAGCAGATACCACGAGAGCCTGTACGGGAGGCTCGGAAATTAACGCTTGGATTTGGGGGGGTCCCCCCTGTTGCACAATTCCCTCTTCCAGTTGGCCAGTATCTGCCGATATAGCAGAAGGACTAACTTGCTCAGCCGGCTGAGCTACCACCTGAACTCCGGCCTCTGTCCGTTTGCGCTAGAACCCGGTAAAACCATGGGTGGGTCCGACATTGTACTTTTGCTCGGAATGAAAGCGAGGGCGCCTGTATTTAACTGGCACGAGGGGGTACTACGATGAATGTTCAGAACCTGTGGCAGCACCTTAAAAAAGGAATGTAGCGATGGAGTGATGCGTGTAACACTGTTCTCCTCGTACCTTTTTTAGCCCCCACTTTTAGTGCTCTATTAGGGACTTTCGCTGCTACTTCCACTCTCCCCTCTTTCCCTTGAGGTGGTTGGCTTAGCCTATGCTTCTTGACACCCTCTGGGTCAACCTCAGCCCCAGCCTCAGCACATGCTGCTAATTCGGAAATAGGCTGCCGGCTATTTTTACCCTTCCCCCGCTTAGTTTTCTTTGTGGTATGCCTCTTCCCTTGCTTTCCGCTCTCGCACTGGGAGTGGTGCTCATGGGCACCCCCTTGCCGATTAGAGATCCCCGATCTCTCGTTTCCAGCACCCCCACTCTCACCGCGTTTGTAAGCTGACGCTGATCTCTCCGGGCTAAATGTGCCCAAATCTCCACCCTCGACCGCCGATGAAGCCGCAATGGGCGCTGAAGAAAAAAGCGAGCAGAAGGCTCCAGCCGCCCTGCCTCCACTTGGCTGCCACTGCCGACGACGCCCCGGAGGAGGCCACGGGCCGCCGCTCTGCGGCCGCACCTCAACTCTACGGCTGCTAGCTTCCAACGCGGCAAGTGGGAGGGGAGAAGATACTGCTCGGCTTCACCGAAGCACATTTCGTGTAAAAGGCCAAGCCAAACCAAAGGTAGGAGAAACACTGCTCTTCTTTTGGGGATTTTTAAATTTTGTTCTTCACTCCATCCGACACCGACCCTTCGTTAGATTCCCTCCATGGGGGCGAGGCAGAAGGAGCTCCTGTGAGGACGAGCGCTACCGCTTAACTCGCGGGCGCCATGATTTCCCTTTCCCTCAAGCCATTTCAAATAGCGCCACTTCATTAACATAAGCATGGCTCGTTCGTATTCAAAAAATAAACAAAAATCAAATGTCTGACTTACAAATGGAGACAGTCCGCTTGATTTGTTTTCTGAATAATACTCAGAAAAATAATTCTTAGTTTATGTTATAGAAAATAGGTGCATTTATATATGCATTATTTGTTCTTTTCGAAAAAATTTAATGTTTTGGTGTTGAAATATTCGTACCTGTATTGTACTGGCTGCTCTCATTTGCGTATTGTGTGCAGTTGTTTGTGTGTGGAGTAAACGTGTGTGTGCGTGTGCTTGCCTTTGCCTTACAAGTGCGTTGAAACCGAAGCCAGAGTCCTCGAGCGTGAGGCGCTGTGCTCTGAGTAACAGGTGCCTCCTAATCTTACACAAAAATGGCTCTTTTGAAAACTGTACATTGGCGGAATCACATGGCTTTTTTTTTTGCAGTACTATTTAATGAAGTTGTCTTCTCTAGATTTCACCTTTATGGCCTGCGCCAGTAATCTTGTGAGAGGAATGGACAGTATTTGAGGAGTTAGCTAGGGGGATAACGATGAAGAGTTGCAGGGCAATAGGGCAAATAGGATGATTGATAATGGGAAAAGGTAATGGGGATACTGGTGTAAGTTTGAGGGCCCGCGTGAGTGGCATTGAGAGATGAGGGCTTTGGTCTTGAGCACACAGCAGAATGTACACTGTTATGCTCCGTGCATGCTTTGAGGCGAAGGCATTAATACTGCACATTCACAATAATACTTGTCAGTCTTATTTATCTATGACGTCTCAATCCTATACTTGTTCTTCCTATAACAACCTGATGACCAGATCGTGTGTGGCGGTGTGTGTGTGTGTGTGTGTGTGTGTGTGTGTGTGTGTGTGTGTGTGGCTCTGTGTGTGTGTTTGGCTCTGTGTGTGTGTGGCTCTGTGTGTGTGGCTCTGTGTGTGTGTGTGGGGCTGTGTGTGTGTGTGTGGCTCTGTTTGTGTGTGGCTCTGTGTGTCTGTGTGTGGCTCTGTGTGTGTGTGTGTGTGTGTGTGTGTGTGTGTGTGTGGGTCTGTGTGTGGCTGTATGTGTGTGTGTGTGTGTGTGTGTGTGTGTGTGTGTGTGTGTGTGTGTGCCTCTGTGTGTGTGTGGCTGTGTGTGTGTGTCTTTTTGAAACATAAATAAAACGTGTTGTTATTTGCAATGTCAATAGCTCAAACTCGCGTAAATATGGGACCTATTGCATTGCAAATCCAATAGGTCTTGCATTTGCGCGAGATTAAGCTATTGGCATTGTAAATAACAATGCCAATTATTTATCTGTTTTCAAAACCAACACATAAATAAACATTTTGTCATTTACAATGCCAATAGCTCTAACTTTTGCAAAGGTGAGACCGTTGCATTGTAAATGCTTGTTGGTTAAGGCGCAGGGTTTTAGGCCTCAGGGAGGGGTGAGGGGTAGTTTAAAGGACAGGATGGGGTTGGTTTTAGGGCTCAGGGCAGGGGACAAGGTAGGGGACAGGATTTTAGGGCTTAGGGTGGGGCAGGGTTGGGGTAGTGGTAATTTACCACACATATCCCTTGTAAAGGAATGTGTGGTTATGACACATTTGTTGTTTGGACCAAGTTGTAGAGGAACATGTGATTGAGCCATGCATGCTTCTGTCCTACAACCACCAGAAACCGAAGGGTCAGGAGTCCGCTTAACTTCTTACTGCCATGCAACGCAGCAAAACGCTGCAGTTGTGCAAAAAATATCGTAGTTTGAAACAGGTAAATGAGGATCTTATAGGATGGCCGCCATCTTAGAGTGCATGCGCCTCCGCATTTCCAAGTCCTTTCTGGTTTTAATGAACTGTTTTGGAGTGTGTCCTGCTTCCCCATTGACTTGTTTCCAATTCTGTGTTTAGATGATTTTTTGTATATATATCCGTCTTTATGAATATCTACTTGCTTCTCTTTATCTTTTCCAACAGCGGTGTATTTATATCTATCATTATACTTTTCTATCACTCTGTCTACCAATTAACCGCGGAGAAGAACCTGTTGCTGGTCTGCAGGTCTCTGCGTACACGGTGCTGGAGGATAACCCTGGGTGTAGTTCGTGCAGTAGCGCTACGCGTAGCTACGCAAAGTGCACTTTGCACTACGCAAGCTACGCGTAGCTACGTGAACTGCGTAGTGTACAGTGCAAAATGCTGTTCGCACTGATTGCACAGTGCTGGATGCTTGTCTGCACTGTGCAATCATTGCAAACCGCATCTTGCACAGTGCAAGCGGTCGTTTTCTGCTGCTCGAGTAGATTTGTACTCAAGGTGCAGCTTTCTCAACGTGGAGTGGTAGTTTCTCATTGCGAGCGGTCGCGAGCATATGCGACCACTCGCATTGAGATACCTGACCTCCCCGCGTTGAGAATCTCGTCGGGAGGTTTATTTTCCTCGCTTGCGATCTGCAACTTGATGTTGCTGATTGCGAACGAGGGAAAAGTCTCGTCAGGATGTTATTTTGCTCGCTCACGGTCGCCAACTTGACGTTGATAGCCGTGACCAACCAAAAAATGCCGGCTACGCTACACGTTTTTGCACTGTGCTACGTGCAATTTACGTAGTGCGTAGTTGCGCAAACTACGCGAGTGTAGCATAGTCCTACGCCCAGGGTTAGTGGAAGAGCATTGCGAGCCTGAAACTCTCAGTGGGATTCAGGGGCACGAGCATCGTGCGCGCTGCCCAGCTGCACAATCCAGCTGCTACATGCATCTTCCTTCACCAGCTCGTGGTGCCTGGGTCCGCCCCTCAATGTGCGGACACTCCGCTACCCAAATTGCCACATTTGCATTGACAGCAACACCCCGCGGTCCCTTTTGCTGGAGTTATAGCAGCAAGTGCCACATTTGCAGTAGTTACTACAGCAATGGCTACATTTGCAGATGTTGCAGCAGACAATACATCATTCTCCACCGTTTAGGCAGCTAGGCCACATTTAGTGCTCACGACATCAGTTGGCTAATTTGCGGCATTTTTAACAGCAACTGCCAGATTTCGGCAGTTACTTCCGCAATTATCGCACTTATTGCAGTAACACCAACACTTGCCACACTCTCCTCGGAGTACAACAACAATGTCAAACGTTTACCATGAGTACTGCGGCATTAAGCACGTTTCCATCAAATGCAGCAGCCCAGGCCACGTTTGAGGGCCTCGTCCACAAGAAGAGTGCCCATTAGTCTACAGTTTGTGGGAGACTGCAGCACGCGCCAGAGCCCCGACCTCTTGCAGCCTCTCTAACCTCAGTCTAACCTCATGTGATCCTCTCCTAAAAAACAAAGCCCTTCACACATTTCCCCCTACGTTTTGCATTGCGCACCGATAAACGGTTGTGTGTGTGTGTGGGGGGAGGGGGGGGGGGGGGGGGGCATCTGTGCATCTCAACGACACCAAACGTTTTGTCCTAATTTCATTTCTGAGGTTATCTCTGGACCCCTGTGTCCTAATTCGCCGTGGGGTCTTGCCTCCAGATATGTCGAAGTGATGCACCTGTTGCGGCTTTGTGGGCTGTGTGCGTGCATTGCGCCTTTGTGCTTGTGTTTGCATCACAATGCTGGCTCCTGTCGGAAAGTCAGTCGAGGCTTGCGTTGGGCCCACTGGAGGAACATTTTCGCGCCAAAATGCATCGCTTTGTCTTTGCTTTGTATGTGCTTCTTGGGGTATGGATTTTTAAGCGTGGGGGAGGGGTTGTTTCGGGGTTTGTCATAGTTTCCACTACTTGTGCATTTGAGGTTTGACTCATGAGACAAAGCCCCCACCACACGTCTCCTAATTGGGATCCCCTCATACCAGAAAACGCCCCCCACCCTCTCTCCCCCTGCGCACTCTTCCAAATCCCAATAGAACTCCAACTTTGCACATTAACGTATTCTCGTGGATTTGTCTTGTGCTTTATAATATATTTCGGCGTCGCGTGCCCCATCTGTGCTTGTTAGAAAAATAACATGTGTTTCATTATCCATGGGGTGTGCGCGCGTCCTTTTATATTGTGGGTGTGGCGTGCAATGATTGGGGCATTGCTTGACAGGCAGAAGGATTACTGTTTCATCCTGAGCTTTGATCTTCCTCATATATGCAATTATTCTCCTTTCTTTGTTTCTTTGTTTCTTTCTCTCTATCTTCATTTCTTTATTCTCCATTTTTTATTTGTCAACGCATATCTTTGTTTACTTCTTTATTCTGTCCAGTTTCTTCCTTTCTTTGGCTCTTTCATCCTTTGTCTTCTGCTCTTCTGTTCTTTTCTCATTTTTCTACTGGTTTTCTTACGCTACATGCTCTCAGTGCCTATTATATTTTTTCCTTGAATATGTTATTTGTTTATGTCTTCTGCGTTCCTTCTTTTCTTTGACCACTTCTACCTTTTTCTTTTCTAATTTCTTCCCTGATCCTCCCGACTTCCTCCCAACTCATATCTTTCCCTTCCCTCTCGCTTCCATGTACACTTCCTTTCTTCTGTACTCACTTACCGGCACCTTTTGTTCTGTACAAGCATAACACGCGTGCAGCCGACTTTATGTTTGTGCTCACCATATTCGTGGGTTATTGTGTGATTGATGCTGTGCTGGTATTCTAAGGAACTGGTGCATTGCGGTTATTTCCCACCTATTACACTATGTGCAGATGTTTTCACATCTTGCCTGGTTACAGCACCGTGTGCAGCTGGGGTTGTGTGGTCAATGTCGTACGCCTGCTGTGGCTTTGCATCGCTCTGCAGGCCGCAGGTTTTGGCATGGGTGGTACACGCTGCACCTCGTGGGTGACTGCAGGTGAACTTTATGCGTGTTTCGTAAAAAGCGCGTGCTCGAGGTGTCATTGGTCAAATCTCGTCACAGTGAGTCCCTCGTGTTTCTCCGTGACTAGAGTATCCCCCAAGTACTTTGATCCCCTTTCTACCGTCTCTGCCACATTCCTAAACTCTTGCTGCCTCACACCATCCATTTGCGGGGCTGGACTGGGTGTCCGGCTGTGATCCGCAGCAGTTGTGTGGGGGCACCGGGCGGGAGGACACATATTAGTATTTCTGCAGACCTGCACATGTTATTGTAGATCATATGTTCAATGGTCTTATCTATCCTATTTTCTAAGGTGAGAACCCTGCTCAGATTGTGGGTAACCGTTGGCAGCTTCTGTTTAATATAAGAATGCAGTAGATGCCATTCAATTGTACTCACAGTCACAGAGTACCGGTGTGACACTGAGAAGTGCCAGTACTCTCCTATTAAAAGTATTGAAGCCCTCGTGAGAAGTGCAGATACTCTCTCAATTTAAAGACGTTAGAGGTACTCAGTACCTGTGAGTGCCTGCCCATTTAAAGCACTGAGTTCAGTTACTTGGTCCCAGAGAGTACCTGCCAATTTAAAGCACTGAGCTTTCCTCTCTACTCACCTCTTCGATCTGCATTACACGATGTTCCTGGCTGCTATCCTGACAGGCCTTGCCCTTCTGGGCCGTTCCTATCCTCTCCCCTACCCCTGCTTCGGATTCATTAGGCACGAGCGCCGCACGCGCCGGCCAGATGGGCCCAGCCGTCCTCCCAGGCACGAGCCTCGTCTGTCCTCTTCGCCACGCGCCCTCGACTTGCAGTCAGAGCGAGCAGCGCGTCCTGCAGCAGAGCAGTGCTCCGGAGCCCCATAGTTCAGCGAGGTGAGTGGGTACTGTATGCTGGGATGCTGTCCCGGAGCCTTAGCTGCGTGTGCACCGGTGACAGAGTCCTGGCTGCAGTTTTATATGCCCTGGCACTTGTGTTACTTACAAGATCTCACCCTTCAGCTCTCTATTTACCAGGTAGGTTACGTTATTCAGTCTCCTATAGCTCTACCAGTGTGATGACGTCTATACCTGTCGTAGCTTTATAAACCTGCAGCATTCTCTATGATTTTGTTTCCAGCAGGGAAGCAGTCGGCGCGGATTCTCCTCGTGCGCAGAGACACAACTAAAGGTAAGTTCTGGAACTTCGAGTAAGAATATAACATGTTTTAAACGCCCTATCTCTGATATGTACCGCAAACATTGATAAAGGGTAGAGATGAAATACTAAGTTGCCACACTTTTACCAGTCGTACCACGTGATGAGTTCTTCACTTGGTGATGTAGCTTCAATTGGTGCAGTAGGTGTATTGGCACCGGGGCCCAGAGGCCTCAAGGTCACAGTCAGCCCTGATTCCTGCTATCTTTTACAAATCAAAGAGCAGTCTGGGTGGGGATGGGGTGGGGGAGCATTTATTTTCTTATTTGGGCCCAAGACACACTCCCTACACGGCGGTCTGTATCTAGACTCATTCTTGTCTGTTTGACGAGTGTCGTGTAGTTGGAAGAGTGTGGCTTATTGGAAGGACACCGGCCTAGTGGGAGGAGTTTCGACCGAGTTGAATGCATTTTTGCGGACGACTGTGACAGTATTTGGATGTGTGGTTAGACTAAAGCTAGAATCGCTGGGTTCGTGCATATGACGTTGAGTGAGTGCTGGGCTAGTGGGATGGGCCCCCTTCTACGTGGAGGATTCTTGTTGTTGTTGAGTCAATGCTTATCTAGTTGGGTGAGTGCTAGTGTACTTTGATGAATGAAGGACTCATTGAATGGATGCCAGTTTAGTCGGAAGAGAGGTGATGGAGTTGGATTCATCTCAGTGCAGATGGGTGAGAACTAGAGTCGGTCTAGTTCGATAAGCAGTCCAGTTGGGCGAGTGCC
Source organism: Lissotriton vulgaris (assembly GCF_964263255.1). Lineage (NCBI taxonomy): Eukaryota > Metazoa > Chordata > Amphibia > Caudata > Salamandridae > Lissotriton > Lissotriton vulgaris. The sequence goes on from NC_141693.1 coordinate 342,718,796, forward strand.
GCTCTAGCTGGACGAATGTTGATCCAGTTCGATGGGTGTCAGTGCAGTTGGACGGATGCCTGTGTTATTGCACGACTGTAGGTCTAATTAAAAGAATGACAGGGTAGTTGGATGAGAGTTAATCTAGTGTGAGAGATGATCTATTTGGTTGAAAGGTGGTCTAGTCGGATGACTGTGGATCTAGTTAAATGAGTGTTTATCTATTTGGATGGAAGGGACCCTGGTAGCATCAGTGGTGGTGGGGTTAGACGGGTTCTGGTCTAGCTGGATGAATGCTGTTTAGTTGGGTGAGTGCCACTCTAGCCAGATGAAGGTTGGCTACTTGGATGGAAATGCAGCCATTTGATAGTCATACTTTACGGGAATGTTGATTAAGTTTGAAGTGATCATTTTAATAGGTGTTTATAAACATGTGGGTCGACTGAATAACGCAACGCCAATTAAACGCTATAATGCAATGAAGGACGTAAGTTCCCTTGTTTGCACTTACAGCACTTTAACTGTGCCCCCCTCACCCCCTCACCACTCGTATCAGCAAGTAAAACGTTTGTAGGGTGGGGGATGAACCACCAACGGTCCCAGACACATTATGCTTGTGAGCGGTTGGTGATGGGGAGGGGCACCGGGGGCGTGTGGAAAGGCGGGAAAGCCTACATTTGAAAAAAAACGCTTTTCGTATAATAGGTTTTAGCAGCTGCTTCCTTCCTCGCGTTATTGCTCGTCAGTGCGGTTCCTTTCTCGTTGTGATGCGCTATTTTGGGGTATTTACTCCTTCTCCATTTACTTTTTTCTAATTCTGTGGGTAGATGTTTTTCTTTGAGCAGCTATCCGTCTTTATGTATATCTCCTCTCCTCTCTCTCTCATACTCTCTCTAGTAGCAGTGCATTGATATCTGTCCTTTAGTTTTTATATCGCTCAATTTACCCGTGTTTCAAGTCTAGCTCACATCTATCCCAAAACAGACTAACAACCCCCTCCCCCGCCCAGCCTGTTGCTGGTCTGCAGCTCTCCACCTAGGTCCTACGGGGTGCTGGAGGAGCGGCGCGAGCCTGAAACTCTCAGTGGGATTCAGCGGCACGAGCGCCGCACGCGCCGCCCAGCTGCTCCATTCAACTGCTAATTGTGTCTTCCTTCACAGGCTCGTGGTAGATGGGTGCCCCTCAGTGCGTGGACGCAGAGCTCCCCAAATTGCCTCATTTTCATTGACAGTAGCACCTTACGGCCACCTTTGCAGTAGGTGTAGCAGCAAGGGACACGTTTCGAGCAGCAACTGTAGCAATTGCCACATGTGCACCTGTTGCAGCAGAAAGGACATCATGCCCCCAACTTCAGCAGCGAGGCCAAATTTGAAATTCTAACGGCATCGAGTGCCCCATTTGGAGTAAGAATTACCCCATTTGCAGCAGTTGCCTTGGTAATGATCGCTCTTGCTGAGGTTACACTAACACGCCCCACACTCCCCTCGAAGTACAGCAGCAATAGGCCCTCGTTTACTATCCATACTGCAATAATAACCACAGTACCTCAAGTGAGCAAAAGAATGGTGATGGTTTAAACCCAGATCAGTTGACTGGGGGTGAGTGTTTTGATTTGCTCAAACGCTCCGTCCATCATCCCCGCTGGTATCAAATGCAGCACCGCCAGCAACATTTGCAGACACTTGTCCACAATAAAAGTAAGCATAAGGCTGACATTGGTGGGGGCTGTAGCACGCGCTAGAGCCCCGGCATTCTGCTGCCCCTCTACCACTTCAAACCGCACAGGAGCCTTTCCCAGCACACAAAGCCCTTTACACATCTTTCACCAACGATTCCGCACGATTTGCCTTGTGCACTATTACACGGTTGTGCAAGGGGCCCCAATCTGTGTGCCTCAAGTGCTCCAGGTTTTATCCAAATTCTATTTCTGACGTTATTAGAGAATCCCTAGACCCGAACTCAAACTTTTGGTACCCAGACATGTCATGTTGACTTATGCACCCATTGTGGCTGTGTGTCGTGCACGCGCATTGAGCCGTTGTACTTGTGCTTGCCCTATTGTCAGAACCTCTCACATTTCGTCCATAGAGGAGCTTTTTCGCGCCTAAAAGCATCGCTTTGTCTTTGTTGTCTATGTGCATGGGATATAGATTTTGGACATTGAGCTTGAGGTGGGGGGGGGGGGGAGGGCTTCACAGTTGGCTCTAATCGTGTAATTGGGGTCTGAGTCAAAGCCCCCATCACACGCCTCCCAATTGGAACCTCCCTGAGCCAGAATACGCCCTCCCCCTCCCCGCTTCCAAGCCCCACAAGAACGCCACCTTTCAACATTTAAGTATTCTCGTGGATTCGTCTTGTGTTTTATAATATATTTCGGCGTCACGGGCGCCATCTGTGCTTGTGAGAGAGATAAGACCTGGGTTTCATTATTGGAGAGGGGGGGGGGGGGGTGTCCGTCTTTTTGTGTTCGGGAGGGTAGGGGGAGAAGGACAATGAGTGGGGCTTTGGTTGATAGACAATACAGGGTAGGCTTGAAACTGTTTCACCCTGGACTTTGATCTAACTCATATAGAAATGTCTTTCTTTCTTTCTTTCTTTTCCGTTTCTTTCTTTGTTTGTCTCTTTCATTCTTTGCCCCTTCTACCTTCCATTCTTTTCTAATTTCTTACTGGTTTCCTTCTTTCGTTACATGGTTTCCATGTTTATTATATCCTTGCTTGCATTAGGGTCAGTTGCAGTTGCACCCTTACTCTGTCACTGGGAAGTGCCTGCAGCGGACCTGCGCTCAGCTCCCCGCGCACGCGGTGCTGGGTCAGTGGCGCGAGCCTGTTGCTGGTCTGCAGCTCTCCACGTACGTGGTGCTGAGGGAGCGGCGCGAGCCTGAAACTCTCAGTGGAATTCAGAGGCACGAGCGCCGCACGCGCCGTCCAGCTGCTCCATTCAACTGCTAAGTGTGTCTTCCTTCACAGGCTCGTGGTCCATGGGTGCCCCTCAGTGTGTGGACGCAGAGCTCCCCAAATTGCCTTATTTTCATTGACAGTAGGACCCCACGGCCACTTTTGAGGTAGGTGTAGCAGCAAGGGCCACATTTTGAGAGTTAACTGTAGCAATTACCACATGTGCAACTGTTGCATCAGAAAGGACCGCATGCCCACAACTTCGGCAGCGAGGTCACATTTGAAATGCTAACGGCATCAATTGCCCCATTTGGAGTAAGAATGACCCCATTTGCGGCAGTTGCCGTAGTAATGATCGCTCTTGCTGAAGTTACACTAACACGCTTCACACTCCCCTCGAAGTACAGCAGCAATAGGCCCTCGTTTACTATCCGTACTGCAACAATAACCACAGTGCCTCAAACGCAGCACCGCAGCGACATTTGCAGGGATATATGTACAATGAAAGCGTTCATAGGGCTGATATTGGTGGGGGCCAAAGCACGCGCTAGAGCCCCGGCAATCTGCTGCCCCTCTACTACTTCCAACCCCAAGGGAGCCTTTCCCAGCAACCAACGCGCTTTACACGTTTTTCACCAAAGATTCCTCACGATTTGCCTTGTGCACTAATACACGGTTGAGCAATGGGCCCCAATCTGTGTGCCTCAAGTGCTCCAGGTTTTATCCTAATTCCATCTACGACGTTATCGGAGAATCCCTAGACCCTAATTCAAACTTTTGGTACCCAGACATGTCATGTTGACTTGTGTACCCATTGTGGCTGTGTGTGCGGTGCAAGCGCATTGAGCCGTTGTACTTATTTAAACCATTGTCAGAACCTCTTTACATTTCATCCATTGAGGAGCATTTTCGCGCCTAAAAGCATTGCTTTGTCTTTGTTGTGTATCTGCTTGGGATACAGAGTCTGGACATTGAGTTTGGGGGTGGGGGGCAAGGGTGAGGTGGTGGGCTTTACAGTTGCCTCTAATCGTGTAATTGGGGTCTGCTGCCTGAGTCAAAGGCCCCATCACTCGCCTCCCATTTGGGACCTCCATGATCCCAAACCCCCTCCCCCCCCCCCCCTGTAACGCCTCCAAGCCCCACAAGAACTCCACCTTTCCACATTATCGTATTCTCGTGGATTCGTCTTGTGTTTTATAATATAATTCGGCGTCGCGTGCCCCATCTGTACTTATGAGAGAAATAAGACCTTTGTTTCAGTATGGGGGGGGGGGGGCGTCTTCTTGTGTTGGGGAGGGTAGAGGGAGAAGGACAATGGGTGGGGCATTGGTTGACAGACAGCCAGGGTAGGCTTGTTACTGTTTCACCCTGGACTTTGATCTACCTCATATAGTAATTTCTTTCTTTCTTTCTTTCTTTCTTTCTTTCTTTCTTTCTTTCTTTCTTTCTTTCTTTCTTTCTTTCTTTCTTTCTTTTCTTTCTTTCTTTCTTTCTTTCTTTCTTTCTTTCTTTCTTTCTTTCTTTCTTTCTTTCTTTCTTTCTTTCTTTTCTTTCTTTCTTTCTTTCTTTCTTTCTTTCTCCCTTCTACCTTCTATTCTTTTCTAATTTCTTACTGGTTTCCTTTCGTGACATGGTTTCCATGTTTATTATATCCTTGCTTGCATTAGGGTCAGTTGCACCCTTGCTCTGCCACTGGGAAGAGCCTGCAGCGGACCTGCGCTCAGCTCCCCGCGCACGCGGTGCTGGGTCAGCGGCGCGAGCCTGTTGCTGGTCTGCAGCTCTCCACGTGCGTGGTGCTGGAGGAGCGGCGCGAGCCTGAAACTCTCTGTGGGATTCAGCGGCACGAGCGCCGCACGCGCCGCCCAGCTGCTCCATTCAACTGCTAAGTGTGTCTCCCTTCACAGGCTCGTGGTCGATGGGTGCCCCTCAGTGTGTGGACGTAGAGCTCCCCAAATTGCCTTATTTGCACTAAAAGTAGCACCCCACGGCCACCTTTGCGTAGGTGTAGCAGTAAGGGACACATTTTAAGCAGTAACTGTAGCAATCGCCACATGTGCAACTGTTGCATCAGAAAGGACCGCATGCCCACAACATCGGCAGCGAGGTCACATTTGAAATGCTAACGGCATCAATTGCCCGATTTGGAGTAAAAATGACCTATTTGCAGCAGTTGCCGTAGTAATGATCGCACTTGCTGAAGTTACACCAACACTCGCCACACTCCCCTCGAAGTACAGCAGCAATAGGCCCTCGTTTACTATCCGTACTGGCACAGTAACCACCGTTCCTCAAATGCAGCACCGCCAGCGACATTTGCTGGGATTTATGTACAATGAAAGCGTTCACAGGGCTCGCATTTGTGGGGGCTACAGCCCGCGCTAGAGCCCCGACTTTCTGCTGCCCCTCTACCATTTCTAACCCCACGGGAGCCTTTCACAACACACAAAGCACTTTACACGTTTTTCACCAAGATTCCGCACGATTTGCCTTGTGCACTAAAACACAGTTGTGCAAGAGTCCCACATCTGTGTGCCTCAAGTGCTCCAGGTTTTATCCTAATTCTATCTACGACGTTATCGGAGAATCCCTGGACCCTAACTCAAACATGTGGTACCCAGACATGTCAGGTTGACGTATGCACCCATTCTGGCTGTGTGTGCCGTGCACGCGCATTGAGACCTTGTGTTTGCACCATTGTCAGTACCTCTCCCGCTCCGTCCATGGAGGAGCATTTTCGCGCCTAAAAGCATCGCTTTGTCTTTGTTGTGTATCTGAATGGGATATAGATTTTGAACATTGAGCTTGGGTGGGGGGGGGGGGGCAAGAGTGAGATGGGGGGGGGGGGGGTTTAACGGTTGCCTCTAATCGTGTAATTGGGGTCTGCTGCCTGAGTCAAAGCCCACATCACACGCCTCCCAACTGGGACCTCCCTGGTGCCAGAAAACGCCCCTCCCCGGCCCCTTAACGCTCCCAAGCCCAAAAAGAACTCCACCTTTCCACATTAACATATTCTCATGGATTCTTCTTGTGTTTTATAATATATTTCGGCGTCGCGTGCGCCATCTGTGCTTCTGAGAGAAATTAGTCCTTTGTTTTATTATCGGTGGTGGTGGGGGGGGGGTCCATCTTTTTGTGTTGGGGGAGGGTAAGGAAAATGAATGGGGCATTGGTTGACAGACAATACAGGGTATGCTTGTTACGGTTTCACCCTGGACTGTGATCTACCTCATATAGTCTTTCTTTCTTTCTTTCTTTCTTTCTTTCTTTCTTTCTTTCTTTCTTTCTTTCTTTCTTTCTTTCTTTCTTTCTTTCTTTCTTTCTTTCTTTCTTTCTTTCTTTCTTTCTTTCTCCCCTTCTACCTTACATTCTTTTCTAATTTCTTACTGGCTTCCTTTCGTGACATGGTTTCCATGTTTATTATATCCTTGCTTGCATGAGGGTCAGTTGCAGTTGCCCCCTTGCTCTGCCACTGGGAAGAGCCTGCAGCGGACCTGCGCTCAGCTCCCCGCGCACGCGGTGCCTGGCAGTGGCGCGAGCCTGTTGCTGGTCTGCAGCTCTCCACGTGCGTGGTGCTGAGGGAGCGG